>NW_016914500.1:168993-186561 GCF_001483705.2 Eufriesea mexicana
GAATTCCTGCGCTCTGCGTTGCTCTTATAATTTCTGCATTGCTATGGGGATCTCAGTAACAGTGGTCTAGGCACGTTAGTTTTTGTCAGGTTACGGCTGGTTATGTCATATTTGGTTATGTTATGCAACGGTGGCTATGACTTTTGTGCTATGCACCGCTATTCGTCGGACGTCAGCGTTCCGCTGTACTCTAGTAAACTATGCTTGGCTATGGGGTGGCCAGCAATAGTGGTCGTGCCACGTTTGTTTGTGTTCGGTTGCGCTTTGTTTGGTTAGGTTACGCTAGGTTAGGTTAGTATAGCTTTGACTTTCGTGCTTAACACACTTGTTCGTTGGATTCCTTCCCTCTATTGTGCCCTGCTCTAACCTGCTAGGCCCTGGGGGGCTAGCGAGAGTGGTTGCGGCGCGCTCGGTTGTGTTACGTTACGTTTGGTTAGTTCAGGTTAGGTCTGGTTTGGTCAGGTTATCATTCACCTTCGTTCTGCACACTGCTCTTGGGTGGATTTCTACGCTCTACATTGCTCTACAGTACTCTGCTCGTCTCTGGGGTGGGCTGCACTTGTTGTTCCTTCATGTTAGCTGGAGATACGCTGCGGTTTGTTAGGTTACTTTTGTTCGCGATAGGTTAGGGTAGCTTTGATTTTCGTGTTATAGCGTGTTATTCGGCGGACTTGTGCGCTCTACAGTATTCTGCATGGCCCAGTTGCATCCTGCAATAGTTGTCGCGTCTCGTTATGTTGAGTTAGGCTTCGTATAGTTATTCTCGGTTGTGTCAGGTTAGGTCTGGATATCTTTGAATTTTGTACCATACAATACTATTAGTTGGCTTTCTTCTCCATACTTTGCTCTAGCATGTTCAGCTTGAATCTGGGGAGGCCTGCTCGTGTGGTCTCGCCACGTTAGGTTAAGTTAGGTTATGTTAGTTTATATTAATTTAGGATAGGCTAGGACTGGATTGAATAGACTCCTGTGCCATACACTGCCTTTCGGTGGATTTTTACGCTCCAGATCGCTGTACTATGCTCTGCTGAGCTCTGGTGACGCCAGGAGTAATTGTCACGACACTTTTGTTTGTGTACATTACGTTTGGTTGGGTTATGTATGTTTGGGTTAGGTATGGATAGCTTTGACATTCTTGGCTTAGACCGCTATTCGCCGGATCTCTGCGCTCTACTGTGCTCCACAATACTCTGCTCAACTCTGGTGAGGCCAGCAATAGCTGTCGCTGCAAGTTAGGTTGTGTTAGGTTACGTTTGGTTATGTTACGGTTAGTTACGTTAGGAGAGGATACCTTTGACTTTTGTGCTGTGCACTGCTACTCGGTGGATATCTGCCCTCCACCATGATCTGATATGTTCAGCATGGACCAGAAAAGACAGCAATAGTGGTCTTGGCACGTTATTCTGAGTTAACCTACGTTTGGTTGGGTTAGGTTTGCTAGGCTAGGCTAGGATATCTTCGACTTTTGTGCTATACGCTTCAACGCCGCGGATTTCGGAGTTCTACGGGGCTGTAGTATATTCTGCTAGGCTCCTGGGAGGCCAGCAATAGAGGTGTAGGGCGGTTTGATGGAGCTAGGTTATGTTTGGTTATGCTAAGTTTGGTTATGTTAGGATTGGACAGCTTCTTCTTTTGTGCTATAAGCTGACATTCGGAGGATTTCTGCGCTCTACTCTGATCTAATATACTCTGTTTTGCTCTGCGATGGCCAGAAATTGCAGCAGCGGCGTGTCGGTTTGGGATAAGTCGCGTTCGGTTAGGCTTAGGTTTGTGTGTGTTAGGTTAGTATATTTTCGATTCCTGTCTTGTATACTGCTTTGCGGTGGTCTACTGCGCTCCGCTGTGCTGTAGTATGTCCCGCTTGGCTCCGGGGAAGCCAGCAATTGTGGTTTTGGCGCGTTATGTTGAGTTAGCCTACGTTTGGTTGGGTTATGTTTGTTAGGGTTATGTTTATGGTAGCTTCGACTTTCGCGGTATTCACTGTTATTCTGTGGACTTCTGTGATCTTCTGCGATCTTCTCTGCTCCAGTGTATTCTGCTTGGCCCTGGGGGACCAGCAATGGTGGTCGCGTTTCGCTATGTTGAGTTAGGTTACGTTTGGTTGGGTTACACAATTATGGATTATGTATTGATTTATATGAGGCTTGTGCTCTACACTGCGATACTATGGGCTTCTGCGCCCTATTGTCCTCTGGTAAGTTCTGCTCGCCTCTAGGGAGGCGAGCAACAGCGGTCGTTTTACGTTAGTTTCAGTTATGCTACGTTTGGTTATATTAAGATTGGATGTATTAGGATAGAATAGCTTTGACTTTTGTGCTGTACGCTGCTATTCTGTGGGCTTCGGCGCTCCAGTGTGATCTAGTATGTACAGCTTGGCCCTGTCGTGGCCAGCAACTGTGGTCTCGGCACGTTAGTTTGAGCTGTGCTACGTTCGTTTTTGTTACGTTCGGTGAGGATAGGATAGGATAGTTCAGACTTATGTGCCACACACTGCTTTCCGCGGAATTCTGTGATCTACTGTGGTCGAGTATTTTCTGCTTGGCCCTGGGGAGGCCAGCGATAGTTGTCTCGGAATGTTAGGTTGAGATATGTTACGTATGGTTAGGTTAGGCTGCGACAGATTAGGTTTGGATTTCTTCGGCTTTTGTGCTACTCACTGCAGTGTGGTGGGCTCCTGCGCTGTACTGTGTTCTAGTACCGTCTGCTTGTCTCAGCGGAGGGCAGCAGTGGTGATCTCGTCATGTCTGTTTGAGCTGGGCTACGTCTGGATATGTTGCGTTTGTCTAGGTTAGGATTGGCGACTCTGACATTTATGCTATACACTCATATTCGATGGATTTCTGCGCTCTAATCCTCCATAATATGCTCTGCTTGTCTCAGTGGAGGCCAGCAATTGTGCTCTCGGCACGTTAGGTTGAGCTATGCGACGGTCGGTTATGTTACGCTTGGGAGATTAGGATGGGATGGTCTAGACTTTGTGCTATACACACCTGTCCGCGGAATTCTGCGCTCTACCATGTTCTAATATTCTCTACTTCGTCCTGTGGAGGCCAGCAATAGTAGTCTCGGCACGGTAGGTTGTGTTATGTCGAGTTTGGCTAATTTATGTTGGCTATGTCCGGTAAGGTTAGCTTCGACTTTCGCGTTGTACACTGTTGTTCGGTGGATTTCTGCACTCGACTGCGCCCTACTACATTCCGCTTTGCCCTGGAAAGGCCAGAAATAGTGGCCACGGCACGTTGTGTTGAGGTAGACTACGTTCGATTATGCAAAGCTTGGATATATTAGGAGAGGGTAGCTTCGACTTTTGTACTATAAACTTCTATTCGGCGGACCTCTGCGCTCTACTGTTATCTAATATCCTCTGCTTGGCTCTGGGGGACCCGCGATAGCTATCTCGGCAAGTTAGGTTGGGTTATGTTACGCTAGGTTAGGTTACGTGATGTCAAGCTCGGTCAGGTTATTTACGACTTTCGTGCTATTCACTGAAATTCGGCGGATTTCTGAGCTATACTGTGCTCTGGTACATTCTTCTCGTCCCTGTGGAGGCGAGCAATGGCGGTTTCTTCAAGTTAGGCTGAGTTATGTTACGTTTGGACCTGTCACGTTTGGCTAGGTTAAGATATGCTACATTGACTTTTGTGCTTTACACTGCTTTTCGGTGAACCTCTGTGATCTACTCTGTTCTACCACACTCTGCTTTGTTCCGGTGAGGCCAGGGGCAGTGGTCGCGGCACGTCATGTTGGGTCGTGCTGCGTTTGGTTGGGTTAGATTAGGTCAGGTTAGGTCATAATATGTACGGCTGTTATGCTATTCTTTGAAACGCGGTGGATTTCTGCACTCTGCTGTGCTCTAGCATATTCTGCTTGGCTCTGTGGAGGCCAGCGATAGTGGCCGCGGCACGTTAGGTTGAGTTGCGTTACGTTTCGTTAGGTCAGGATTGGAAGCTTTGATTAAGATTTCTCAGACTTTTGTGCTACACACTGCTGTTTGTTAGATTTCTGCGCTCTTCAATGTTCTATTATAATCTGACCGACTATGGGGATGAGAACAATAGTGGCCGTGGCACGTTAGGTTGAGCTATGTTACGATTGGTTAGGTTGGGTTTGGTTATTTTGGTTAGGTTGTCTACGACTTTGCAGATATAAATTGCTATTCGGTGGATATCTGTGATCGACTGTGCTCAACTACATTCTGCTTTGCTCTGGGGAGGCATGGAGCTGTGGCCGCGACGCGTCACGTTGGGCTATGCTATGCTTCGTTGTGTTCGATTATGTCGGGTTACGTTTGGTTATCAACGGTCTCTGTGCCATTCGCTGCATTGCGGTGGTTTCTGCGTTCCAACGTGCTCAAGTACATTCCGCTTGTCTCTTTAGAGGCAAGCAATAGTGGTCTCGTAGTGTCAGGTTGAGTTAGACCACGTTTGGGTATGTCACGTTTGGCTAGGTTAGGACAGGCTGCTTTGACTTTTGTGCTCTTCACTGCTCATCGGTGGATTTCTGCGCTCGACATTGCTTTATTATACCCTGTTCGCCTCCGAGGTGTCAGCAATAGTGAAAGAGCCGCGAATTGTTGTGTTATATTACTTTAAGTTCGGCTACGCTTTGTTAGTGTAGGATACGATAGCTTGAACCTTTATGCTATACCCTGCAACTCGGTGCATTTCTGCGCACTGCTGTACTTTAATATCGTCTGGTTGGCTCTAGGGAGGCCAGCAGTAGTTGCCGCGGCACGTTAGGATGAGATATGTTACGTTTGGTTAAGTTACGTTTTGTTTGGTTGGGATAGGATAGCTTTGACTATTGCGCAATACACTGCTATTCGGTGGATTTCTGCGCTCTACGCAGCTCTACTATACTCCGCTCGAAGCACGCGGCGTCAGCAATAGTGCCGGCGGCACGTTAAGGTGAGATTGTCAACGTTAGGTTAGGTTACGTTGGTTTCTGTTAGGTCTGGATATCTCTGACTTTCCGGCTGTACACTGAGATACTATGCATTTCTACGCTCCGCTCCCCTCTAATTAGTTCTGCATGGCACTTTGATTGCCAGCAGTAGCGGACGCGGCACGATAGGGTGAGTTAAGCTACGTTTGGTTAGGTCAGCTCAGACTTTCGACCTATACGCTGCTATTCGGTGGATTTCTGCCCTCTACAGCGATCCAATATCCCATGCTTTGATCTGGGAACGCCGGAAATGGTGGCCGCGTCGCGTTAGGTTGAGTTGGGTTACGTTTTGTTGGTTTAGGTTTGTTTGGTTAGGTAAGGATACCATTGACTTTCATGCTGTACACTGCCATTCTATGTGCCTCTTCGCTCTAGTCTCCCCTAATATGCTCTGCTTGGCGCTGGGGAGGACGGCAATAGTGCTCTCGGCACGTTAGGTTGTGTTATCTCTCGTTTGGTTTTGGATGGCTTGGCTAGGTTAGGATAGGATATCTTTGACATTTACGTTATACACTGCTACTAGGTGGACTCCTGCCCTCTACATTGCCTCACTATACTCTGCTTGACTCTGCAGAGACCAGTAATCGCTGTCGTGGAGCGATAGGTAGAGTTATGTTACCTTTTGGTTTGGTTAGGTTAGGTTACGTTTGGTAGGGGTTGTTTTGGCTTTTGTGTTATATAATGCTATTCGGTGGATTTCTGGACTCTGCTCTGCTCTAATAGGTCCTGCTTGGCCCTGGGGAGGCCAGCAGTTGTTGTCTCCTCTCGTAACGTTTAGTTATTCTTCGCTCAGTTACGTTAGGTTAGGCCAGGTTTTGTTAGGATATCTTTGACTTTTGTGCTATACACTTCTATTTCGCGGCTTTCTGGGCTCTACTGTGCACTAGTATATTCTGCTTGGCTATTGGGAGGCCAGCAAAAGCGATTTCGGCTCGTTAGGTTATGTTTGGTTGCGTACGGATGTACTACGTTTGGATAGGTTAGGAGAAGATAGCATTGACTTTTGTGATGCACACTGCAATCCTGTGTGTTTCTGCGCTCCACGTTGCTCTACTATACTCTGCTGGACTCTCGGCCTGCCAGCAATAGTGGTCGCGGCACGTTATGTTAAGTTAGATTACGCTATATCAGGATAGGTTACGTTGTGTTAGGTTACGATAGCTTAGGTTTTTGTGCCACACACTGCTATTCTATTGACCTCAGCTATCTTCTGTGAGCTACTACACTCTGCCTGTCTCCGTGGACGCCAGGAATAGGGCCTTCTGCACCTTTGGTTAGGTTAGGTTCGGTTAGGTTTGGTTCAGATATATTTGACTTTTGTAATATACACTGCTGCTCGGTAGATGTCAGCGCCCTCCATTGCTCAGCTATACTCTGTTTAGCTTTCGTGAGGTCAGCAATAGAGTTCGTGGCACGTAACGTTTGGTTACGTTACGTCGGCTGATGTTACGTTTCGATATGTTTGGATAGGGTAGCCTTGACTTCTGCGCTATGCACTGCTATTCGGTGGATTTATGCGCCTTTCTGCGCAGTAATTAGCCCCGCTTTGCACGGGCAGTGGCTTTTGTGCTATACACTGCTATTTGGTGGATTTCTGCGCTTTACAGTGCTCTAATATGCTCTGCTTGCCTCTGGGGAGGAGAGTATCTGTCGTGCCTGCATGTTGCGTTGTGTTGGTTTACGCTTCGTTATGTTACGATTGGATGCGTTAGGCTAGGATAGCTCAAACTTTTGGCCTACAAACTGCTATTCGGCGGGTCTCTGCGCTCTACTGCGATCTGATATTCTCTTTTTTGCTCTGGGGAGGCCAGAAATGGCAGCTGAGGCGCGTTAGATTGATTTATGTTAAGTTCGGTTAGGCTAGGTTTGTTTGGGTTAGGCCCGTATGCCATTGACTTTACTTATATGCACTGCCACTGTATGGACTTCCTTTCCTCTGGGGAGGTCAGCAGTAGTTGTCTATGCACATTAGGTTGTGGTAGGTTGCGCTTGATTTTTTAATGTTTGGACAGGTTAAGTTAGGTTCTCTTTGACCTTTGTACTCTAAACTGGAATGCGGTCGATTACTGCGCCCCACATTGTTATAGTATGTTCTGCTTGGCTCTGGAGAGGCAAACAATAGTGTACTCTGCACGTTACGTCGCGCTTGGCTACGTTCGGTTATATACCGCTTGGTTATGTTAGGATAGGGTAGCATCCACTATTGTGCTAGGCACTGCGATTCTATGGATTTCTGCGCTCCAGCCTCGTCTAATATGTCGTGCTTTACTCTAAGGAGGGCAGCAATAGTGGTCTCGGCACGTTAGGATGGGTTAGGCTACGTTTGGTTACGTTACGTTTGATGAGGTTGGGGTACGATAGCTTTGACTTTTGTGCTATACACCGCTATGCGGTTGATTTCTGCGATCTACTGAACACCAGTGCCATCTGCTTGACTCTGGGGATGCCAGCACCTCGGCTCCAGGCAAGTTAGGTTGAGCTATGTTAAGCTCGGCTTGGTTAGGTTTGGTTATCCTCGGTTTGTTTGGCTTAGATGTTTCTGCTGTACACTGTTATTCGGCCAATATGTGCGATCTGCTTTGGTCTGCTATCCTCCGCTTGTGTATGGGTAGGCCAGTGATAGTGGTCGTGGCACGTTTGGCTGAGATATGTCACGATTGGCTTGGCTAGATTAGGCTATGTTTGTCTTGGATAGCTTTGGCTTTTGTGCTGTACACTGCAGCTCGAGCGATATCTGCGCTCTGCATTGCTCTACTAGCATCTGATTGTCTCTGGGAGGCCAGAAATATCGGTCGTGGCACGTTCGTTTGCGTCATGTTACGGTTGGTTAGTGTATGTTGAGTAAAGTTTGGTTAGGATGGCTTTGACCTTCGTGCTATGCACTGCTATTCTGTGGATTCCTGCATTCTACTGTGCTCTAGTTTCTTCTACATAGCTTCTGGGAGGTGAGCAGTATTGGACTTGGCACGGTTGTGTGAGGTATGTTGCGTCCGGCTATGATAAGTTTGGTTAAGTTAGGATAGGGCAGCTTAGGCTCTTGCGCTATACACTGCTATCCGGAGGAATTCTCTGCTCTACTGTGCTCTATCATATTCTGCCTGTCTGTGGGGACGCCAGCAGTAGTGTTAGCGGTACGTATGTTTCAATTATGTTACGTTTCGCTAGGTTAGATTAGGCAAGGTTTCGTAAGCATGTCTCTGTCTTTTGCGCTATACACTGCAATGCGGTCGATTTCTACGCTTTACTGAGCTCTAGTTTGCTCCACGTGGCTCTGGGGACGCCTGCAATAGTGGCCTCGGAACGTTGGGTTGAGTTATGTTGCGCTTGGTTATGCCGGGTTTTCCTGGGTTAGGTCATGATACCTTTGACTTTTCTGCTGTACATTGCCATTCCGTTGATTTCGGCACTCTACTTACCTCTAATACGTTCAGCTTCACTCTAGGGTGGCTAGACATAGCGGTCGCGGCACGTTAATTTGTGTTTGGTTACGTTGGCATTGATTAGGTTGCGTTTGGTCAGGCTGTGACAGCTATGACTCTTGTGCTACTCAGCGCAATTCTATGGACCTTTGCACCATATTGTGCGCTGCCACACTCTGCCTGTTTCCGGGGACGCCCGGAATAGTGGCCGCGGCACGTTAGGTTGAGCTAGGCTACGCTTGGTTAGGATACGTTTGGTTAGGTTGGGATAGGATAGCTTTGGCTTTTGTGCTATGCACTGATATTCCGTGGGTGTCTGCGCCCTGCAGTTCTTTAACGTTCTCTGCTTGGCGCTGGTAGGCCAGCAATAGTGATGGCGGCACGTTTGGCTGTATTACGTTACCCTTGGTTCAGTTAGGGTAGGCTAAGTTTGGTTAGGATGGCTTTGTCGATTGCGCTATACACTGATATTCGTTGGATTTCTACGGTCTAATGAGTTCTAGTATATTCTGCTTTGCTACGGGGAGACCAGCAGTAGTGTTCTCGGCAAGTTATGCTTAGACACATTGCGTTTGGTTATGCTGCGTTTGGTTATGTAATGGTAGGGTAGCTTATTCTTCTATGCTAGGCACTAATATTCGGCCGATTCCTTCACCCTGCGTTGCTCTACTATGCTATGCTCGACACTGGGGATACTAGTAATAGTGGTGTCGTTCAGTTATGTTGTGTACGCTGCGCTTGTCCACGTTACGTTGGTTTTGGTTAGCTTGGGAAACATGTGACTTTCGTGGTGTAAACTGATACACGGTGGACTCCTACGTTCTGCTCTCCCTAATGTTTTCTGCTTGGCCGTGAGGAGCCCAGCTATTGTGATGGCGGTCCGTTATGTTTAGTTAGGCTAAGCTCGACTGCGACACGTTGTTTCGGGTTAGGCTTGCGTAGCTTAGGCTTTTCCGATACACACTGTTATTCCATGGAGTTCTGCGTTCTACGATCAACCAGTATGTTCTGCTTGGCTCTGTGGATGTCAACAATTGTGGTCTCGGCACCTTATGTTGAGATGGGCTACGTTCGGCTAGGTTAGGTTAGGCCAAGTTTGGCTAGAGTAGCTTCCACTTTTGTGCTGTGGACAGTAATTCGGTGGCTTCCTGCGATCCACATTCCTCTAATATGCTCCGATTGGCCCAGGGTATGACTGCAACAGTAGACTCGGCACGTTATATTGAGTTAGGCTCTGTTCGATTATGTTATGTTACGTTAGGTTAGGATAGGAGAGCTTTGACTTTAGAGCTGTACACTGCTATACGGTGAATCTCTGCCCTAAACTGTGATGAATTAGGCTCTGCTAGGCACTGGGGAGGCCAGGAACAGCGGTGTCGGCACGTTAGTTTGAGCTATCCTACGTTGGGTTAGGTTATGTTAGTTGGGGTTATGTCTGGTTAGCGTTGGTTTTCGTGTTACACACTGCTGTTCGGTCGACTCCTGTGCTCTACACTGCTGTAATGTAAGCTGTTCGACTCTCTCGTGGCCAGCAGTAGTGGTCGCTGCACGTAGGTTGTGTTAGGTTACGTTCGGTTATTTTACGATTGGCTATGTTAGGGTAGCATAGCTATGACTTTTGTGCTATATAATGCTATTCGGTCGATCCCTGCGCTCTACATTTCACCACTATGCTATGCTGTACCATCGGGAGGGCAGCAGTAGTGTTCGCCGCAAGTTTTATCGAGTTCGATAACGTTCGGTTAGGCTAGGTTACGTTGTGTCACGTTAGGATGGCTTTGACCTTTGTGCTACTCACTGCTATCATAAGCACTTCTGCGTTCTTCTGTGCGCTTTCACACAGTGCTTGTATCTGCGGACGCCATGAATAGTGCTCTCGGCACGTCAGCTTGAGTTATGTTACTCTAGATTTGGTTAGGTTTGGTTGGGCTTTGTTAGGATATCTCTGACTTTTGAGGTATAGACTGCAATTAGGACTCCTTCAGCGTTCTACATTGCCCTGGTATACTCTGCTTAGATCTCGTGTAGCGAGCAATAGCTATCGTGACACGTCAGTTCGGGTTGCGTTATGTCCGTTTATGTGACGTTTGGTTAGGTCAAGCGAGGATATTTTTGTCTCTTGTGCTATACAGTGTTGCTCGGTGGATTTCTGCGCTTTACTGTACTCAAATATGCTCTGGCTGGCGCTGGGGATGCCGGCAATTGTGCTCTCGGCACGTTAGGTTGAGTTATGTTAGGTTCGGTTTGGTTACGTTTGGTCAGGTTAGCATAGGATAACTTTGAATTTTGTTCTACACACTGCCATTCTATGGACCTCTGCTCTCTAATGTGCGCTATCACAATCTGCTAGTGTCTGGGGGCGCCAGGAATGGTGGTCGCGTCACGTTAGGTTGAGTTGTGTTACGGACGGGTAGGTCAGGTTTGGTTATGTTTGGTCCGTATAGCTATTACTTTCGTGCTATACACTGTTACTCTGTGGATTCCAGACCACTACTGTGCTCCACTCTCATGTACTTAGCCATGTGGAGGCCAGCAATTGTGGTCGCGGCACGTTATGCTTTGTTCGCCCATGTCAGGCTAAGTATTGTTAGCTCGGGTTAGGTTAGAAGACCTTTGACTTTTGTGATGTACACTGCAATGCGGTGTACTAGTGCGTTTTACTTTTCTCTAGTATATCCTGTTTAGATCTGGAGGAGCAAGAAATAGTGTCCCAGGCCCGCTATGTGGAGCTAGTCTGCGTTCGGCTATGACATGCTTTGTTACGTTAGGATAAGTGAGCTCCGATTATTGTGATGTGCACGGCGATTTAAGAATTTCTGCGCTCTACTCTCCAGTAGTATTTTCTGCTTGGCTATGGGGAGGGCAGTAATAGTGGCCGCGTCATGTTAGGTTGAGGTAGGTTACGTTTGGTTAGTTTACGTTAGCAGGGATAAGGTTTGGATAGCTTTGATTTTTCCGCCATACCCTGCGATTCTATGGATTTCTGCGCCCTACTGTCCTCTATTATGCTCTGAATGGCCAGGGATGCCAGCAATTGTGATCGCGGCATATTACGTTGAGTTTGATGACGCTTGGTTAGGTTAGGCTTGGTTAGGGTAGGACGGTATAGCTTTGATTTCTAAGCTATACAATGCAATACGGTGGACTCCTGCGCTGTACATGGCCTTACTATACTCTGCTCGACATTCGGGAGGCCAGCAATAGTGGTCGCCGCACTTCAGGTTAAGTTAGGCTACGTTTGGTTATGTGTCGATTGATTGGGCTAGGAGAGGGTAGCTTTGACCTTTGCGCTATAGGTTCTTGCTCGGTTCGATTTCTACGCTCTACTATGCTGTATCACACTCTGCTTGTGTCTGTGGACGCCAGGAATTCTGGTCGCGGCCCGTTAGGTAGAGATACGTTACGTTTGGTTAGGATGGCTTCGACTTCTACACCATACGCTGCTACTCTGTGGATTTCTACACCATACACGGCGCTAATAATCACTGCTTTCCTCTGGTGATGGTAGCAAAGGCAGTCTCGACTCGTTATGTTGAGTTAGGCTACGTTTCGTTAGGTTAGCGTAGGGCAGACTAGGTTAGGGTGTTTTCGACATTTGTGCTATACGCTGCCAGTCTATGGACTTCTACGCGCTACTCTCCTCTAACATATTCTGCTTGGCGATGCGGAGGCCAGCAACAGAAGTCTAGGCACGTTAGTTTGCGTTATCTCACGTTTGGTTATGTCAGGTTATGTCAGGTTAGTTTAGGATGCACTTGACTTTTGTGCTTTACACCACAATGCGGCGGACTTCTGCGCTCTACTGTGCTTTAACTTATTCTCCTGGTCTCTGGAGAGGCCAGCAATAGTGGTCTAGGCACGTCAGGTTGAGTTATGTTGCGTTTGGTTGTGTTACGCTTGGTAAGGTTAGGACAGGATAGCCATGAATTTTGTGCTATACACTGATACTCGGTTAATTCATGCGCCCTTCATAGCTGTACTATACACTGCTCGACACCTAGGAGGCCTGGTGGAGTGGTCTCGACTCGTCAGGTCGAGTTAGGCTACGTTTGGCTATACATCGTTGGTACATGGTAGGACAGGGTTGCTTTGGCATTCGTGTCATACACTGCTATTCGGTGGATTTTTACGCCCTATATTGCTCTACCGTACTCTGCTGGACTCTGGGGAGTCCAGCAATATTTTTCGCGGCACGTTATGTTCAGTTAGGATACGTTCGGTTATGTCAGGTTATGTTAGGATAGGAGATGGTACCTTCGACTTTTGTGCCATACACCGCTATTCGGTGGATTTCGGCGCTCTATCGTGCTCTACTAAACTCTATTCGACCCTGTAGGACGGTAATTGTGGTCCCGGCACGTTGTGTTCGGTTAAGCTGCGTTCATTTATGTTACGTTTCGTTATGGTAGGAGAGGATAGCTTTGACTTTTGTTCGACGCACAGCAATTCGGTGGTCTTCTGAGCTCTAATATGCTCTAATTCTCTCCGCCTGGCTCTTGCGAGGCCCTCAACAGTGGTCTCGTGTCGTTAGGTTTAGTTAGTCTACGATTGGATGGAACAGGTTTGGTCAGGTAGAGTTAGGGTGTCTTAGGCATTTCTGCTTTTCGCTGCTATTTGGCGGCTTTCTGCGCCTTGGTGTGCTCTATTGTATTCTGCTTGGCCCTGGGGTTCCAGTAATAGATGTATAGGCTCGTAGGCCTATGTTATGTAACGTTTGCCTTTGTTACGTTTGCTCAGGTTAGGATTGGCAAGCTTCGACTTCTGAGCTATACACTTCTATACTTTGTATTTTTACTCTGTACATCGGTCTACTATAATCTGCTCTACTCTGGGCATGCCAGTAGTAGTCTCTGGGCACTAAATTTTGAAGTAGGCTACGCTTGGGTATGTTACGTTTGACTAGGGTAAGATAGGCTAGCTTTGGCTTTAGTGCTGCGTACTGCTATTCGGTGGATTTCTGCGCTCTACTGTGCTCGAATATGCTCTGCTTGGAGCTGTGGAGGCCAGCAGTGGGGATCTCGGCACGTAAGATTGAGACAGAACACGTCAGGTTATGTTACGTTCGGTTAGGTTTGGATTGGATAGATTCGACTTTTGCGCTATACACCGCTATTTCATGGATTCGTGCGCTCTAAATGTCTCTAATATGCTCTGCTGGTCTCTGGGGAAGCCATCAATAGTATTCTCCTCGCTTTATGTTTAGTTAGGCTACGTTAGGTCAGGTTAGGTTAGGAGGGGGTATCATATGATATCTTTGACTTTTGTGCTACACACTCCAATGCGGTAGATTACTGCGCTCTAGTCTGCTTTAGTATATTCTGCTTGGCCCTGTGGATGCAAGCATTGGTGGTCTCGGCTCGTTGGGTTGAGTTAAACTGCCTTCGGTTATGTTACGTTTGGCTTCGTTAGGATAGCGTATCTTCGACTATTGTGCTATACACTGCGATTCTACAGGCTTCTGCTCTCTACTCTCCTCTAATATGTTCTGCTTGGCCCTGTGGACGGCAGCAACATAAGCCTCGGCACGTTAGGAAGAGTTATGTTGCGTTTGGATACGACACGTTTGGCAATATTAGGATAAGGTAGCTTCGACTGCTCTGCTATGCACTGCGATTCCATTGATTTCTGCGCTCTACTCCCATATAATATGCTCTGCTCGGCTCTGCGGACGACAGCAATGCCTGCCACGGCACGTTATGTTTAGTTATTCTATGTTTGGTTAGATTAGGATAGGGTTGGTGTAGTCAGGGTATCTTTGACCTTTGTGGTATACATTTCTTTTTGGTGTATTTCTACGATTTAGTCTGCTGTACTATACTCTGCTCGACTCTGTGGAGGCCAGAAATGGTTGTCTCGGTGCGTCAGGTTTTGTTAGGCTACGTTTGGTTAGGGTAAGCTAGTTTAGGATAGGTCTGGATAGCTTCGACCTTCGTAGTATAAATAGTTGTTCGGTGCACTCCTGCACTATACTGCTATCTAGTATGCTCTGCTTGCCTCTGGGGAGGCCAGCAATGGTTGTCTCGGCACGTTAGGTTGAGATAGTTAATGTTCTTTTGTGTTACGAATTGTAAGGTTAGGATAGGGTAGCTTTGACCTTCATGCTATAGATCGCTATTCGGTGGGATGCAGCGCTCTACTGTGCTCTAGTATATTCTACTTGGCTCTGGGGAGGCCAGCAGTATTGGCCTTGGCACGTTAGCCTGTGTTAGGCTGCGTTTGGTTCGGTTGGGATAGCCTTTCTTTTGTGTTATAAGCTGCTATCTGGACTACGTCAGCGTTCTACAGTGCTCTGCTGCACTCTGCTTAGCACCCGTGAGGCCAGCAATAGCGGTCGTGGCTCGTCAGTTTGAGTTACGTTACGTTCGCTTGTGTTGCGTTTGGTTAGGTAAGGGGAATATAGCTTTGACTTTTGTGTCACGCACTGCTATTCAGTGGATTTCTGCGCTCTGCTGTGCTCTAGCATATTCTGCTTGGCTATGTGGATGTCAGTAGTATTGGTCACGGTACGTTAGTCTGAGTCATGTTGCATTTGGTTACGTTACGTTTGGCTATGTTTCGATGTGATAGCTTTGGCTTTTGTGGTATACACTGCTTTTCAGTAGATTTCTGCGCTATACATTACTCTACTATACTCTGCTCGACTCTCGGGAGGCCTGTAGTTTGCTCGCCGCACGTCAGGTTGGATTATATTACGTATGGTTTGGTTAGGTTTCGTTAGGTTTGGTACGGTTAGGATAGTATAGCTTTGACTTTTGTGCTGTGCACCGCTAACACGTGGGTTTCCACGCTCTACTGTGCTCTAATATGTTCTGGTTGGCGCTGGGCAGGCCAGCAGTGGTGGTCTCGGCGCGTTAGCTCCATCTAGGCTGCGTTCCGTTGGATTACGCTTGGTTAGGTTAGGATACGGTATCTTTGACTCTTGCGCTATGCACAGTTATTCGGCGCAATGCAGCGACTCACATTGCTCTATTATACTGCGCTCGGCGCTTGGGATGCGAGCAATTGCGGTCGCGGCACGTTGGGTTGTGTTATGTTACGTTCGGATAGGTTAGGTTAGGCTAAGTTAGGTTAGGGTGGCTTAGACTTTCATGCTAGGCACAGATACTAGGTGGACTCCTACCCCCCACTGTGCTCTACTGAAATCTGCTAGACCCTGGGCAGGCCAGGAATAGTAGTCGCGGCACGTTAAGTTGAGTTTTTCTACGTTAGATTAGGATACGTTACCATGGGATAGGTTTGGTTGTCTTTGACCTTTCTGCTGTGCACCGCGATTATATTGGTTTCTGCGCCCTACTCTCCTCTAATATAATCTTCTTTCCTCTGTGGAGGCCGGCAGCAGTGGTGGTGGCACGTTTGGTTGTGTTTGATTACGTTTGGTAGAGCTACGATTTGTTAGGTTAAGTGAGTGTACCTTCGATTATTGTGCTACATACTGCTTTTCGTTGGATTTCACCCCTCACCTGTGTTCTAATATGATCTGCTTTGCTCTGTGCATGTCAGAAATGGTGACCACGGCATGTCAGTTTGAGTTATGTTACCTTCGGTTAGTTTATGTTTGCATGGTTAAGGTTTGGACAGCATTGATTTTTCCTCTATACTCTGCGATTCTACGGATTCCTGCACCCTACTCCACTATTATATGCTCTGCATGGCCCTGAGGATGTCATCAATTGTGGTCGCGGCACGTTAGGCTGTGTTAGATTACGTTTGGCTTGGTTAGGTTACGTTGGGTTAGGACGGGATAGCTATGATTCGTGAGCTACATACTGCAATTCTGTGGGCTCCTGCGCCCTACTGTGCGCGATTGCGCCCTACTTCTCTCCGGCGGTGCCAGGAATAGTGGCCGCGGCACGTTAGGTAGAGTAATGTTACGTCTGGATTGGTTAGGCTGGGATAAGTTCTGTTAGGATACCTTTGCCTTCTGTGCTAAACACTGCAGTGCGTTGGATTACTGTTATCTACTGCGCTCTAGCATATGCGGCGTGGCTCTGTGGAGGCAAGCAATAGTCGAATCGGCACGATGGATTGATTAAGGCTACGATCGGTTGTGTTACGTTTGGCTATGTTGGGATAGGGTAGCTTCGACTACTGCGCTATGCTGAGCGATCCTGTGGACTCATGCGCCCTACTCTCCTCTAATATGTTCTGCGTGGCCCTGAGGAGGGCAGCAGTAGCTGTCACGGCACGAAAGGTTGTGCTAGGTTACGCTTGGTGCAATACGTTTGCATCGGTTAGGACAGGATGGCTTTGACTTTTGTGCTATACACTGCAATGCAGTCGATTTGCGCGCCCCGCTGTGCTCTAATATCCTACTCCTGGCTCTGGGCAGGCCAGCAATAGTGCTCTCGACACGTTAGGTTGAGTTATGTTACGCTTGGTTAGGTTAGGATAGTCTGGGTTAGGCCAGGACTGGTTTGACTTTCTGCAATACATTGCCAATCTATGGACATGTGCGCTTTACGCTCCCCTAATATGTTCTGTTTGGCGATGTGGAGGCCAGCAATGGTGCCGTTGGCTCGTTAGGTTTAGTTAATCTACGTTTGGTTAAGATGGTATAGGTCAGGTTTGGTTAGGATTTCTTTGACTTTTGTGCTATACAATGCTAACTGAAGGCTTTCTGCGCTGTACTGAGTTCTAGTATATTCTGCCTGTCTCTGGGGAGACCCGCAATAGTGGTCTCGGCACCTTAGGTTATGTTATGTTGCGTTTGCTTATATTACGTTTGGATAGGTTGGGATAGGTTACAGTTGACTTCTGTGCTACAGGCTGCATCTCGGTGGATTTCTACGCTCTACATGGCTCTGCTATACTCTGCTCGACTCTGGGGGGTAGTAATAGTGGTCTCGTCTCGTTAGGTTGTATTAGGCTGCGTTTGGTTAGTTTACGTTATTCTGGGTTAAGTTTGGATAGCCTTGACTTACGTGGTATACACTGTTGTCCGGTAGATTCCTGCGTCGCAATGTGCTCTAGTATATTCTGCTTGGCTTTGAGAATTCATGCAGTAGTGGTAACGGCACGTTAGCTTCAGTTAAGCTACGTTCGGTTGTACTACGTTTGGTTACCTTGGAGGAGGGTAGCTTCGACCCTTGTGCTGTGCACTGCGATTCTATGGACGTCTACCATTTACTCTCCCCTAATATGTTCAGCTTGGCTCCGAGCAGGGCAGCAATAGTGGTGGTGGCACGTAAGGTTGAGCATGGTTACG
>NW_016914500.1:186591-248701 GCF_001483705.2 Eufriesea mexicana
GTGCGTTGGATTACTGTTATCTACTGCGCTCTAGCATATGCGGCGTGGCTCTGTGGAGGCAAGCAATAGTCGAATCGGCACGATGGATTGATTAAGGCTACGATCGGTTGTGTTACGTTTGGCTATGTTGGGATAGGGTAGCTTCGACTACTGCGCTATGCTGAGCGATCCTGTGGACTCATGCGCCCTACTCTCCTCTAATATGTTCTGCGTGGCCCTGAGGAGGGCAGCAGTAGCTGTCACGGCACGAAAGGTTGTGCTAGGTTACGCTTGGTGCAATACGTTTGCATCGGTTAGGACAGGATGGCTTTGACTTTTGTGCTATACACTGCAATGCAGTCGATTTGCGCGCCCCGCTGTGCTCTAATATCCTACTCCTGGCTCTGGGCAGGCCAGCAATAGTGCTCTCGACACGTTAGGTTGAGTTATGTTACGCTTGGTTAGGTTAGGATAGTCTGGGTTAGGCCAGGACTGGTTTGACTTTCTGCAATACATTGCCAATCTATGGACATGTGCGCTTTACGCTCCCCTAATATGTTCTGTTTGGCGATGTGGAGGCCAGCAATGGTGCCGTTGGCTCGTTAGGTTTAGTTAATCTACGTTTGGTTAAGATGGTATAGGTCAGGTTTGGTTAGGATTTCTTTGACTTTTGTGCTATACAATGCTAACTGAAGGCTTTCTGCGCTGTACTGAGTTCTAGTATATTCTGCCTGTCTCTGGGGAGACCCGCAATAGTGGTCTCGGCACCTTAGGTTATGTTATGTTGCGTTTGCTTATATTACGTTTGGATAGGTTGGGATAGGTTACAGTTGACTTCTGTGCTACAGGCTGCATCTCGGTGGATTTCTACGCTCTACATGGCTCTGCTATACTCTGCTCGACTCTGGGGGGTAGTAATAGTGGTCTCGTCTCGTTAGGTTGTATTAGGCTGCGTTTGGTTAGTTTACGTTATTCTGGGTTAAGTTTGGATAGCCTTGACTTACGTGGTATACACTGTTGTCCGGTAGATTCCTGCGTCGCAATGTGCTCTAGTATATTCTGCTTGGCTTTGAGAATTCATGCAGTAGTGGTAACGGCACGTTAGCTTCAGTTAAGCTACGTTCGGTTGTACTACGTTTGGTTACCTTGGAGGAGGGTAGCTTCGACCCTTGTGCTGTGCACTGCGATTCTATGGACGTCTACCATTTACTCTCCCCTAATATGTTCAGCTTGGCTCCGAGCAGGGCAGCAATAGTGGTGGTGGCACGTAAGGTTGAGCATGGTTACGTTTGGTGGTGTTACGGTTGGTTAGGCGAGGATATGGTAACTTTGACTTTTACGCTGCGCGTTTCTTTTCGGGGGGTTTCTACGCTCTACTGTGCCCAAATATGATCTGCTTTGCTTTGTGGAGGCCAGAAATGGTGGCTGCGGCATGGTAGGTTAAGCTAGCTTACGTTTGGTTATTTTATGTTAGCATGGGTATTGTCTGGATGGCATTGATTTTTCTACTATACACTGTGATTCTAGAAGGCCACCAATAGTGGACGCTGCTGGCTAGGTTGAGTTAGATTACATATACTTTGGTTGGGTTAGGTTGGGTTAGGATGGGTTAGCTACGTTTTTTGCGCCACACACGGCAATTCTATGGGCTTCCGCGCCCCATTGTGCGCCATTACATTCTGCTTGTCTCCGGGCATGCCAGGAGTAGTTGCCACGGCACGTTAGTTTGAGCTATGCTACGTTTGGTTCGGTAACTTTTGATTAGGTTAGGATGGGATACCTTCGTCTATTGTCTGTACACTGCCATGCGGTGGATTTCTACGCTCTACTGCGCTCTAATATGCTCTGCTTGGCTCTGTGGAGGACAGCAATACTAACCTCGGCACCTTATGTTTAGTTATGCTACGTTCGGTTGGGTTAGGTTTGGACAGGTTGAGCTAGGGTATCCTCCACTCTTCTGCTATACGCCGCACTGCGTTGGATTACTGCTCTCTACTGTGCTCTAGTATATTCTGCTCGTCTCTGTAGAGGCTAGCAGTAGTTGTCTCGGCGCATTAGGTTGTGTTAGGTTACTTTCGGTTACGTTACGTCTGGTGAAGTTAGGAGGGTATAGCTTCGACTTTTGTGCTACACAATGCTATGCTATGGACTTCTGCGCTGTACTGTGCGCTACCACGCTCTGCTTGTGTCTGTAGACGCCAGGAATATTTTCAGCGGCAAGTTAGTTTGAGGTATGTTACGTCTGGATAGACATGGTTTGGTTAGGTTTGAATGGGATAGCTTGACTTTTGTACCATACATTGCTATTCTGTCGATTTCAGCGCCCAACATTGCTCTGCCATTCTTCGCTTAGCTCCCGTGAGGCCAGCAATAGAGGTCGTGGCACCGCAGTCTGAGCTACGTTACGTTTGGTTATGCTACGTTTGGTCAGGTTAGAAGAGTGCAGCTTTGACTTTTGTGCTGCACACTGCTACTCGGCGTATTTCTGTGCTCTACCGTGCTCTAATATGCTCTGCTTCGTTGTGGGCGTGGCAGCAATTGTGGCCGCGGCACGTTACTTTGAGTTGTGTTACGTTTGGTTATGTTACGGTTTATTGGGTTAGGAAAGAATGGCTTCAACTTTTGTGCTATACGCTGCTATTCGGTGTAATTCTCCGCTCTACTGTACTCTAATACGCTCTGCTTTACCCTCAGGAGGCGAGAGATAGTTGCCACGTCATGTTACGCTGTGTTAGCTTACTTATGGTTAGATTACGTCAGCATAGTTAGGGCTTGGGTATCTTTGATTTTTCTGCTATAGATTGCGATCCTATGGATTTCTACGCGCTACTCTCCTCTAGTATGTTTTGCATGGTCCTGGAGAAGCCGGCAATAGTGTTCCCGGCACGTTAGGCAGAGTCAGATTACGTTTTGTTAAGTTAGGTTTGGCTAGGTTAGGATGGGATAGATTTAGCTTCTGTGCTCCATACTGCTATTCGGTGGATTTCTGCTGTCAACCGTGCTCTAATACGTTCTGCATGGCCCTGGGGAGGTCAGCATTAATGTTCGTGGCACGACTGTTTGAGTTACGTTACGTTTGCATTGGTTAGGTTAGGATAAATTTGGTTAGAATGGCTATGACTTTTGCGCATCTACTGAGCTCTAGTATATTCTGCTTGGCTATTCCGATGGCAGTCCTAGTGGTCTCGGCACGTTACGCTGTGGTACGTTGCGTATGGTTATGTTACGTTTGGTTAGCGTAGGAGGGGATAGCTTTGACTATTATGCTATACACTGATATTAGGTGTATTTCTGCGCTCTACATTGCTCTACTAAACTCCGCTCGACTCCCTGGCTGCCAGCAATAGTGGTCGCGGCACGTTACATATAGCTGGGCTACGTTCAGTTAGGTTAGGTTAGGAGAGGTTGGGTTAGGTTATCTTTGACTTTAGCGCTACACACTGCAATGCGCTAGATATCTTCACTCTACTGTGCTGTAGTGTTCTCTGCGTTACTCTAGGGAGGCCAAGAATGGCGGTCTCGTAACGTTAGGTGGTGTTATGCTACGTTCGGTTGTGTTACGTTTGGTTATGTTAGGAATGCGTAGCTTCGACTGTTGTGCCATGCACTGAGATTCTATGGATTCCAGCACTCTACTCTCCTCTAATATGTTCAGCCTGGCTCTCGGGCGGGCAGCAATAGTGGTCTCGGCACGTTGGGATGAGTCATATTACGTTTGGTTACGTTGCGTTTGGTCAGGTTAGCTGGTGATAGCTTTGACTTTTGTGCTACACACTGTTATTCGGTGGAGTTCAGGGCTTTACAGAGCTCTAGTATGGTCAGGTTGGCACTGGGAATGCCAGCAACAGAGGTCTCTGCAACTTATGCTGTGTTAGGTTGCGCTCGGTTAGCTTATGTCAGGATGAGTTTGTTTAGGATGACTTTGGCATTTGTGCTATACACTGCTATTCGGCGGATTTTTGCCCTCTACTGCGCTCTAGTGCATTCTGCTTGGCTATGGGGAGGCCAGCAGTAGTGCTGTCGGCCCGACAGTTTGAGTTATGTTGCGTTCGGTTATGCTACGATTGGATATGTTAAAATAGGATAGCCTTGACTTCTGGGCTATACACTGCAATTCCGTGGATTTCTACGTTCTGCGCAGCTGTGCTATACTCTGCTAAACTATGGGACGTCAGTAACAGTGTGCTCGGCCCGACAGCTTGAGATAGGCAACGTTTGGTTACGTTGCGTTAGCCTGGGTTTGGCTTGGATAGATCTGACTTTCGTGGTATACACAGCTTTTCGGTGGATCTCTACGCTCTACTGTGCTCTATTCTATTCCGCTTGGCTCTGGCAGTCCAGCTATAGCGGTAGCTGCACTTTATGGTGAGTTAGGCTACGTTTGGTTAGGTTACGTTCGTTTAGGTTAGGTTCGGTTAGCTTATACTTTTCTGTTGTACATTGCAGCTCTCTGGATTTCTGCGTTCTACTACCCACTAGCATGTTCTGCTTGTACTCTGAGGAGGCCAGCAGTCCTGTTCGCGGCACGCTAGGTTGTGTTACGTTACGTCCTGTTACGCTACGATTGGACAGTTTAGGACTGTGTAGCTTCGACTATTGTGCTATGCACTGCGATTCTATGTACTTCTGCGCTCTACCCTCCTGTAGTATGTCCTGCTTGGCTCTGTGGGGGGCAGCAACAGTGTTCTCGGCGGGATAGGGTGAACTATGGGACGTTTTGCTTGGCAAGGTTAGGTTACGCTTGGTAAGGATGGCTTTGACATTTGTGCTATACTCTGCTATTCGGTAGGTTTCTGCTCTCCACTGAGCTCTAGTGCATTCTGCTTGGCTATGGGGAGGCCAGATGTAGTGCACTCGGCCCGTAAGGCGGAATTGTGTTGCGTTCGCTTATGTTGCCTTTGGTTAGGTTAGGATAGGATAGCTCTCACTTTGGCGCCACTCCCTGCTTTTTGGTGGATTTCTGCGCTCGACTACGCTCCGATATGGCCTGCTTTGCTCTGGGGACGCAAGGAATTGTGGCCGGGGCACGTTAGTATATGTTATGTTACGTGTGTTTGATTTACGCTGGCATGGGTTAGGTTTGGGTAGCTGAGACTTTTCTACCATGCGCTGCGATTCTATGGATTTCTGCGCCCTACCCTCCCATAATATGTTGTGCATTGCTCTGGGGAGGACAGGAATGATGATCTCGGTGGGTTATTCTTTGTCAGGTTACGTTTGGTTATGTTACGATTGGTTACGTTAGCAAAGGATAGCTCCAACTTTTGTGTTATACAATGCTATTCGGAGGATCTCATCGCTCTACATTGCTCTACTGTACACTGCTAGCCTCAGGGTCGGCCAGTAATAGTGGTCTCGGCACGTTAGGTTGAGTAATGTCACGATTGGTTATGTTACGGTCGGTTAGGTTGGGAGAGGATATCTTAGACTTTAGTGCCACAGTCTTATTTTAGGCGGATATTTGCTCCCTACAGTGCTTTAAAGTTTTCAGCTTGGCTCTGGCAATGCCAGCAATAGTTGTGTCGGCACATTATGATGAGTCAGGTTACGTACGGATAATTTTGGTCAGGACAGCTCTAACTTCTGTGCTGTACACTGCTATTCGGTGGATTTCCGCGACCTACTGCACTCTTGTGTGTCCTGCTTCGCCCTGGGGAGGAGAGTAGTACTGATCGCGGCACGTTAGGCAGAGCTAGGTTACGTTCGGTTATGTTACGGTTGGTTAGGCTAAGAAATGATGGCTTTGACTTTAGTGCCTGCTATTAGTTGGATTTCAGCTCCCTACAGTGCTTTAATATTTTCAGCTTGCCTCCGGGAAGGCCAGCAATATTGATCTCGGCACGTAAAATTGAGTAAAGTTACGTTCGGCTATGTCTTATCAGGCAAACTTTGGTAAGGATAGCTTTAACTTTTGTGCTGCAAACTGCTATTCGGTGCACTTGTGCGCTCTACTGTGCTCTAGTATGTACTGCTTGGCCCTGGGGAGGGCCACAATATCGGTCTCGGCATGTTAGGTTGAGTCGGGCAATGTTTGGTTATGTTTGGTTGGTTTGGGTTTGCCATGGGTGGCTCCGACGTTTCTGATGTACTCTGCGGTTTTATGGTTTTCTACGTTCTACTCTCCACTAACGTTATCCGCTTGAGTCTGGGGTGGCCAGCAATAGTGGTCGCGGCACGTTAGGCTGAGCTAGGTTTCGTTTGTTTATGTTACGTTTGGTTAGGTTAGGAGGGTATGACTTTGACTTTAGTGCTATAGTCCGCTATTAGGTGGATTTCTGCTCTCTACTGAGCTCTAATGCCTTGATCTTGGCTCTGGGAAGGCCAGCAATAGTTGCCTCTGCACGTTACGTTTTGACTGTTTACGTTCCGTTAGGTTGGGTCAGGCCAAGCTCTTTCAGGATAACTTGAACTTTTGTACTGAACGCTGCCATTCAGTGGATCCGTGCGCCCTACTGCGCCCTAGTTTGTCCTGTCTGGCTCTGTGGAGACCAGTAATTGTTGTGGCGGCACCTTAGTGTAAGCTAGGGTACGTTTGGTTGTGTTACGATTGCTTATGTCAGGAGAGGATAGCTAGGACTTTAGTGCTATTGTCTGCTATTGGTTGGATTTCTGCGCCCTACAGTGCTCTAATATTTTCAACTTGGCTATGGGATGGCCAGAAATAGTGGTCTCGGCACGTTGTGCTGAGACAGGTTACGTTCGGTTATGTTGGGTTAGACTATGTTCAGTTAGGATAGCTTTACGTTATGTACTGTACACTGCTTTTCGCTGGATTTCTGCTGTCTGTTGTGCTCAGTATGTCCAGCTTGGCTCTGAGGAGAGCTGCAATATCGAACTCGTCACGATAGGTTGTGTTAGGCTATGCTTTTTTGTACCCCGTTTGTTTGTGTTAGGTTTGGTAGCTTTGACTTTTCTGGTATTCACGGCGAATCTATGGATTTCTGCGTTCTACTCTCCACTAACTTGTTGGGCTTGGCTCAGGGGAGGCCAGCAATATTGTTCGCGATGCGTTAGGTTGAGTCAGGATACGTTCGGTTAGGTCGGATTAGGCTAAGCTTTGACAGGATAGCTCTAACTACTGTGCTGTACACAGCCTTTCGTTGGATTTCTGCGCACTAGTCTGCACTAGAATGCCCTACTTGGCTCTGGGAAGGGCAGCAATGGCGGTCTCGTCTCGTTATGTCGTGTCAGGTTACGTTCGGTTAGGTTGAGATAGGCTATGTTTGGCCGGGATGGCTTAAACTTTGTGCTGTACACTGCTGTTCGTTGGATTTCTGAGCTCTGCTGCCCTCTAGAATGCCCAACTTGGCCCTGGGGAGGCCGGTAACAGTGCTCGTAGCACCTCAGTGTAAGATACCGTACGTTCGGTTATTGTACGATTCTCTAAGACAGGAGAGTATAGCTACACCTCTAGTGCCATAGCCTGCTATTAGGTGGATTTCTGCGCCCTGCAGTGCTCCAATGTTTTCAGCTTGTCTCTGGCAAGGCCAGCAATAGTTTTCTTGGGTCGTAATGATGGGTCATGTGACGATCGGTTAGGTTGGTTCAGGCTATATTTGGCTATGTTCTGGTGGTTTGGGTTAGGTTTCGGTAACCCTCACTTTTCCGATGTGCACTGCGATTCTACGGATTTCTGCGTCCTACCCTCCACTACTGTGTTCTGCTTGGCTCTGTGGAGGCCAGCAAAAGTGTCCTCGGCCCGTTATTAAGAGACTGGCTAGATTCTGTTAGGTTTTGCTAGGCTACGTTTGATAAGTGGTGCTTCAACTTTTGCGCTGTACACTGCTTTTCGGTGGATTTCTACGCTCTTCTGCGCTCTAGTTTGCCCTGCTTTTCTCCGGGGAGGACAATAAGCGTGGTCCTGTCTCGTTTTGATGAATGAGGTTACGTTCGGATATGTTGGGTCAGGCTAAGTGTGGTCAGTGTGGCCTTAACTTTCGTGCTGTACATTGCCTTTCGGTGGATTTCTCCGCTCTACTGCGCTTTAATATATCCTGCTCGGCTCTGGGGTGGCAAGTAATAGTGGTCTCGGCGCGATGGGTTAGATATATTACGTCTCGTTATGGTAGGTTACGATGGCATGGTTAGAACTTTTTGACTTCTGTGCTATTCACTGCTCTCCGGTGGATGTCTGAGCGCAAGAATGCTCTAATACATGCTGCTAGGCTCTGGGGAGGCAAGTAGCAGTCAGCGCGGCACGTTGCATTGAGCTATGCTACGCTAGTCTAGGTTAGGTAAGGTCTGGTTGGGTTAGTGTATCTTCGACTTCTGTGCAATAAACTGAAATGCGGTGGATTTCTACGCATTACTGTGCTCTACTATACTCAGCTAGTCTCTGAGGAGGCGAGCAGTTGCGGCCGCGACACTTTAGTTTGAGTTATGATACGATCGGTTTGGCTAGGTTGGGATATGTTCGGTTAATGTAGATCCTTCTTTCGTGCTATATACTGTCTTTCGGTGTATTGCTGTGACCTACACTGCTTTACTACATTCTGCTTGGTTGTGTGGAGGCCAGGACAAATGGTCGCGACACGTTGCATTGAGTAATACCACGCTTGGTTAGGTTATATTTCGTCGGGTTGTGTTACGATACCTTCGACTCTTGTGCTATTCACAGCATAGCGGTTGATATCTGGGCACTACAGCACTCTAGTAAATTCTGCTTGTCCCTGTGGATTCCAGAAATACCGGACTCGTCATGATAGGTTGTGCTAGGCTACGTTTGGGTATGTCACGTTTGGCTATGTTAGGATATGCTACCTTGACTTTCGTGCTGTACACTGCTTTTCGGCGGATCTTTGTGATCTACTGCGCTCTGCTGTATTCTGCTTTACCCTAGGGCGGCCAGGAGCAATTTTCATGGCACGTCATATCGGGTTCTTCCGCATTTGGTTAGGTTAGATTAGGTCAGGTTAGGTAAGGATATCTTCGGCTTTTGTGCTACCCACTGCAGTGCGGTGGATTCCTACGCTCTACTGTCCTCTACTACTTTCTGCTCGTCCCTGTGGAGGGCAGCGGTGGCGTTCTCGTTATGTTAGGTTGAGTAAGGCGAAGTCTGGATATACTACGTTGTTCCAGGTTAGGATAGGCAACTCTGTCTTTTGTGCTATTCACTGCTATTCGGCGGATTTGTGCGCACTAGCCCTCTGTAATATGCTCCGCTTGTCTGTGCGAGGCCAGCAATATTGGTCTCGTCACGTTGTCTTGTGTTACACTACGTTCGGATAGGTTAGGTTAGGCCAAGTTATGTCTGGGTATGCCTGGCTTCTGTGCTATACACTGAAAAGCGGTGGATTTCTGCGCTCTGCAGTGCTTTAGTGTATTCAGCTCGGCTCTGTGGAGGCCAGCAACAGTTCCCTTGGCACGTTAGATTGAGCCATGACACGTTCGATCATGTTGCGCTTGGTAAGGTTAGGATAGGGTAGTATAGGCATCTGTGCTATACACAGCTATCCACAGATTTCTGCGCTCCACAGCGTTCTAAAGTTTTCTGGTTGGCTCTGGGGTGGCCAGCAACGGTGGTCTCAGCGCGTTAGGTTGAGGTAGACTTCGTTTGTATATGTCACGTTTGGCTAGGTTAAGAGGCGCTGCTTTGACTTTTGTGCTTTACACAGCTGTTCGGTTGTTTCCTGTGATCTACTGTGCTCTACTACATTCTGCTTGGCTATAGGGAGGCCATCAGCAGCGTTCGCGGCACGCTCTGTTGAGTTACGCTACGTTCGGTTAGCTTAGGTTATGTCAGGTTATGCTAGGATGTCTACGGCTTTTGTGCTATTCACTGAAATGCGTCGTGTTTCTGCGGTATACTGTGCTCTGGTACTTTCTTCTTGTCTCTGCGGAGCCCAGGAATGGTGGTCTCGGCACGTTGGGTTGGGTTATGCTACGTTTGGGTGTGTTACGTTTGGTTAGGTTAGGAGACAGTGGCTTGGGCTTTTGTGCCGTTCATCGCTATTAGGTAGATATCGTCGCTCTACTGCTATCTAATACGTTCTGCTCGGGACAATGGTGGTCAT
The DNA here is from genome assembly GCF_001483705.2 of Eufriesea mexicana. Lineage (NCBI taxonomy): Eukaryota > Metazoa > Arthropoda > Insecta > Hymenoptera > Apidae > Eufriesea > Eufriesea mexicana. Next base: position 196,584 of record NW_016914500.1, read on the forward strand.
TAATGGTGGTCTCGGCACGTTAGGTTGAGCTATGTTACGTTCCCTTATGGTAGGCTAGGAAGTATTGGTTAGGACTTCCTCGACTTTTATGCTGTACACTGCTATTCGGTGTATTTCTGCGCCCTACATTGCTCTACTATACTCTCCGCGACTCTGTGGAGGGGAGCAATAGTGGTAGTGGCACGTTATTTTGGGTTAGGTTATGTTTGGATTGGTAAGGTTAGGCTGCGTTTGATAAGGATAGCTATGACTTTCGTTGTGTACACTATTTTCCTGGGGGTTTCTGTGATCTGCTGTGCGTTACCATACCCTGCTTGGCTAGGGGGATCCCAGCGGCAGTGGTCGCGGCACGTTATATTCCGATATGCAACGGTTGGTTAGGTTAGGTTAGGTCAGGTTATGCTCGGATATTTGCGGCCTTAGTAATATTCACTGCAATGCGGTGGTTTCTGCGCTGTGCTGTGCTCTAGTGTATTCTGCTAGTCTCTGTGGTGGCCAGCAATAGTAGTCTGGCCATGTTAGGATGGGTTAGGCTTCGCTTGGATGCGTTACGTTTGGATAGGTTAGTATAGGGCAGTTTAGACATCTGTGCTGTACACTGCTATTCGCAGGATTGAAGCGTTCCAATGTGATCTAATTTGCTCTGCATGGATCTGTGGTGGCCAGTAATAGTTGTCTCGGTACGCTTGTTTGAGTTATGTTACATTTTCGATGTGGTAGGTTAATAAGGCTTGGTTAGGATCTCTTTTGCTTTTTTACCTTACACTGCTAATCGGCGGATTTCTGCGCTCTACTGTGCTCAAGTGCATTCTGCATTTCCATGTGGAGGCCAGCAAAAGTGGTCTGTTCATGTTAGGGTTAGTTATGCTTCGTTTGTATGTGTTACGTTAGGTTAGCTTAGGAAAGGCTACTTTGACATCTGTGCTCTTCTCTGCTATTCCGTGGACTTCTGAGCTCTAAGTTGCTCTACCATGCTGTGCCTGGCTCAGCGAACTTGTCTCGTCATGTCATGTTAAGTTACACTTCGTTTGGGTGGGTTAGGTGCGGTAAGGTTATGTCAGGAGATGTTTGACTTTTGTGCTATGCACTGCCAAGCGGTGGATTTTTGCGCTCTGCTGTGCCCTAGTTTATTCTGCTTTGCTCTAGGCAGGCCAGCAATGATAGTCACGATGCGTCAAGTTTATTTAGGGTACGTTTGAGTATGACAAGTTTGTATATGTTAGTAGAGAATAGCTTAGACTTTCGTGCCATTCATGATATGCGGTGAAATTCAGCGCCCTACTGCGTTCTAATAAGTTCTGCTAGGCTGTGGGGTGACCTGTAAAGATGCTCTTGCTACATTCGGTCGAGTTATGTTACGTTTCGTTAGGGTAGGCTTGTAAGGCTTGATTAGGGTCTCCTTGGCTGTTTTGCTTTACACTGCCATTCGGTGGATTCCTGCGCTCTACAATGCTCTACTATACTATGCTCGACTCTGGGTAGCCCAGCGATAGTGGTCGTGGCACGTTATTTTGAGTTATGTTATGCTTTGTTAGGAGAGGTTGGGTTATGTTTAGATGTGGTATCTTCGACTTTCGTGCTATACACTGTTATACGGTGGATTTCTGCGCCCTAGTTTTCTCTAATATACTCTGCTCGGCCCAATGAAGGCCATGCTTAACGGTCGCTGCACGTTATGTTGAGTTATGCTACGTTTGGATAGGCTATGTTATGCAAGGTCAAGGTAGGATATCTTCGACTCTTGTGCTGTACACTGCAATTCGCTGGATTTCTGCGCTCCGCATTGCTCTACTGTACTCTGCTCGACACTGGGGAGGCGTGCAATAGCGGTCGCGGCTTTATGTTCAGTTATGCTACGTTTGGTTAGACTAGGTTACGTCAGGTTATGTTTGGTTACCCACGACTTTTGTAACAAACACAGATATTCGGTGGAATCATGCGCTCTACATTTCTCTACTATACTATGCTCGGCTCTGGCGATGCGAATAATAGTGGTCGCGGCACCTTATGCTGGGTCAGATAACGTTTGGTTATGTTAGGTTAGTTTGGGCTATATTTCGTTAGGGTAAATTTGTCTTTCGTGCTATACACTGTTATTCAGTGGATTCCTGCGGTCTGCTTTGCTCTATAGCGTTCTGCTTGGCTCTGGGGATTTCAGCAGCTGTGGTCGCGGCAATTTATGTTCAGTTATGCTATTTTTGGCTAGGTAAGGTTAGGCCAGGTTATAATAGGATATCATCGACTTTGTAACGTACTCGAATTAGCGGTGGATTTCTGCGCTCTACACATCTCTACTATACTCCGCTCGACTATGGGGTTGCGAACAATAATGGCAGTGGCACGTTAGGTTGAGTTATGTTATGATTGGTTGGATCAGGTTAGGCTATGTTTAGTTAGGATAGCCTTGACTTTCGCGCTATACACTGTTATTAGGTGGATTTCTGCGGTCCACTGTGCTCTACTACAATATGCTTGACTACGTCGATGCCAGGAGCAGAGGTCGCGGCAGGTTATGTTGAGATACACTACGTTTGGTTAGGATAGCTTTGGTCAGGTTATGCCAGGGTATGTCTGCCTTTTCCGCTATACGCAACAATGCGGTGGATTTCTGCGCCCTAGTGTGCCCTGTTATATTCTGTTTGGCTCTGTGGACGCCATGAATATCTTTCTCGGCACGATACGTGGAACCATGCTACGCTTGGTTATGCCACGTTTGGTCAGGATAGGAAAGAATAGATTAAGCTTTTGTGCCATGCACTGCTATTCGGAGGATTCTTGACCTCTACGGTACTTTAATGTGTCCTACTTGGCTCTGGGGTTGCCTGTAATGGTGTTCTCGGCACGATAGAATGAGACGTGTTTCGTATCGTTGGGTTAGGTTAGGATGGCTTGGGTTGGAATTCTTTGACATTTGGGCTGTACACTGCGATTCTGTGGACTTCTGTGCTCCACTGTCCTCTAAAATGACACTCGCCTCTGTGGAGACGAGCAGTAGTGAACGTGGTACCTTAGTTTGGGCTATGCTATGATTGGTTAGGTTATGTTTGGCAATGTTTGGCTAATATGTCTCTGAATTTCGTGCTATAAAGTGTTATTCGGTGGATTTCTGTGATCTACTGTGCTCGGCAACATTCTGCTTGGCTCTGGGGTGGGCAGGAGCAGTGATCGCGGCACGTTACGTTGAGCAATGCCACGTTTGATAAAGTTAGGCGATGCCTCGTTTGGTTGGGATAGCTACGGCCTTTGTGCTATTCACTGCAATGCGGTGTATTCATGAGCTTTACTCTGCTGTAGCACATTCTGCTTGTCTCTGTGGAGGCCAGAAGTAGTGGTCTCGTTGTGTCCGGCTTATTTAGGTTACATTTGTATATGTTACGATTGGCTAGCTTAGGATAGTTTACTTGGACTCCTGTGCTATACACTGCTTTTGAATCCGTGGATACGAGCAATAGCGTTGGCGGCACGTCGGGTTGAGTTAGGTTACGTTTGGTTAGGCTAGGTTACGTCACGTTTGGTTACGATGGTTCTGCCTTCCGTGCTGTACACAGATAATCGGTGGATTCCTATGATCCAATGTTCTCCACTATTTTCTGCTTGGCTATGTGGACGCCACGAGCAGTGCTCGCGAAACCTTATGTGCAGTTATGCTACGTTTGGTTGTGTTAAGTTCGGTCAGTTTACGCTAGGATATCTACGGCTTTTGTTCTGTTCATTGCAACACGATGGATTTCTGCGCTCTGCTGTGCTCTAGTATAATCTGCTTGGCTCTGAGGATGCGAGAAACAGTGGTCTCGGCACATCAGGTTGAGTTATGCCTCGTTCGGTTATGTTACGTTAGGTGAGGTGAGGATAGAGTATTTTAGACTTCCGTGCTAGAAACTGCTATCATCCGATTTCTGCGCTCTACTGCGTTCTGATATTTTCTGCTTGGCTCTGCGGTGGCCAGTAATAGTGGTCTCGGCACGATAGATTGAGGTACGTTACGTTTCGTTATGGTAGGTTAAGAAGGCTTGGCTATGATTTCCTTGACTTTTGTGCTGTACACTGCTGTTTGGTGGATCTCTGTGATCTACTGTGCTTTACTATATTCTGCTTGGCTCTGGGGATACCAGCAGCAGGGCTCGCAGCATGTCATGTTGAGTTATGCTACGTATGGTTGGGTTAGGTTAGGCCAGGTTAGGTTAGGATATCTCTGACTTTTGTGCTGTGCACTTCAGTGCGGCGGATTCCTGCGCTCTCCTGTGCTCTAATGTACTCTGCTTGGCTCTTGGGAGGCTAGCAATGTTGGGCTCTGCACGTTAGGTTGTGTTATGTTATGATTGGTTAGGTTAGGTTAGGAAATGTTAGGTTAGTATACCTTCGACTTTTGTGCTATTCACTGCATTGCGGTGGATTTGTGCGCACTAATGTGGTCTAGTGCAATCTGCTTGTCTCTGTGGAGGCCAGGAATTGTGGTCGAGGGCGTTGCGTTGAATTAGGTTACGTTTGGCTATGTTACGATTGGTTATGTTGGTATAGGTCTGCTTCGTCTTTTGTGCCATACACAGCAACACGGCGGGTTTCTGAGCTCTGGTGTGCTCCGGTGTATTCTGCTTGACTCTGGATAGGCCGTCAATTGTGTTCTCGGAGCGTTAGGTGGTGTTAGGCTATGTTCGGTTATGTTACGTTTGGTGAGGTTAGGACAGGACATCCTAGACTTCTGCGCTACACACAGCTGTCCATGAATATCTGCGCTCAACTGTGCACTACTACATTCTGATTGGCCCTGGGGAGGCCAGCAGTAGCTGTCTCGGCAGGTTAGGTTGAGTTATGTTAAGTTCGGCTTGGTTAGGCTGGGACGGGTCATGTCAGCATATCTATGACACTAGTGCTATTCACTGCATTGCGGTGGATTTCTGCGCACCACTGTGCTCTAGTACATTCTGCGTGTCCCTGTGGAAGCCGGCAATAGTGGCCTCGTCACGTTAGGTTTACTTAGGTTATGTTTGGATGTGTTACGTTCGCCTGGGTTAGGACAGGCTACTTCGACTTTTGTGCTATGAACTGCTATTCGGTGTATTTCTGCGCTTCAATGTGCTCTCATATGCTCTGCTTGACTCAGGGTGGCCAGTAATAGTGGTCTCGGTACGTTAGGTTGAGTAAGTTAACGTTTCGTTGGGTTAGGTTATGGAGGCTCTGTTTGGATTTCTTTGACTTTTGCGTTACACACTGCTATTCGGTGGATTTCTGCGCTCTACATTGCCCTACTATACTCTGCTGGGCTCTGGGTTGCCAGTAACCGTGGTCCGGGCACGTTAGCTTGATTTTGGCTACGTTCGTTTATGTTACTTTTGGATAGGTTAGGAGGGGATATCATTGACTTTTGTGCTTTATAGTGCTATTCGCTAAGCTTCTGCGCCATACGGTGACGCAAAGCGCTCAACTTCGCTCTGGGACGCTAGCAACGGTGGTCGCTGCACGCTAGGTTGAGCTTGGTTATGGTTTGTTAAGTTAAGTTCCTTGGGTTAGGTTTGGATAGCTTCGACTATCTTGGCTTACACCGTTATTCGCTGTATCTTAGCGCTCGACTGTGCTCTATTATACTCTTCACGGTCCTGGTGTGGCCAGCAGCAGTGGTCGCTGCAAGTTAGGTTGAATTAGGTTACGTTTGGTTGTGTTACTATTGGTTAGGTTAGGAGAGGATCGCATCGACTTTTGTGCTTTACACTGCCATTCGGTGGACCACTGCACTCCGCTGTGCTCCAGTATGCTCTGTTCGACTCTGGGATGGCCAGTAATAGTTGTCAGGCACGTTAGATCGTGTTAGGTTACGTTTGGTTAGGATACGATGGGCAAGGTTTGGTTATGACGGTTTTCACTTTTTGCGCTATTAACTGCTATTAGTCGGATTCCTGTGCTCTACAGTGCACCTATACGGTCTGCTTGGCTATGGGGAGACCAGCAACAGTGGTGTCGGCACGTTAGGTTGAGTTATGTTTCGTTCGGTTAGGTTACAATTGGTTAGTTTAGGTGAGGATAGCTTTGACCTTTGTGCTATGCACCGCCATTCGGAGGATTCCTGCACTCTAATGGGCTCTAATATGGTCAGCCCGGTTCTGGAAAGGAAAGCAGTAGTGGTATCAGCGCGTAACGTTGTGTCAGGTTACGTAGTGTTAGGTCGGGTTAGGCCAGGTTGTGATAGTGTATCTTTGTCATTTGTGCTTTAGACTGCAGTGCGGCACATTTCCGGGCTCAATTGTGCTCTGGTGTACTCTGATTGGATCTGCGGAGGTCAGCTATAGTGGTCTAGGCACGTTAGATTGGGTTACGTTACGTTTGGCTATGTTATGCTTGGTTAGGCTAGGCTAGGATAACTTTGACTTTTGTATCATAAACTGCCCTTCGGCGGATTTCTGTGCTCTGATGTCATCTAATATGCTCTGTTTTGCTCTTGGTGGCCATAATTAGTAGCCGCGTCTCGTCAGGTTGAGATAGGTTACGTTTGGTTCGGTTAGGTTCGTTTGAGCAGGTTAGGATGCTTTAGACTCCTGTCCCTTACACTGTAATGCGGTACACTTCTGCGCTCTACTTTGCTCTAGTATGTTCTGCTCGGCTCTGGACAATCCAGTAATAGTGGTCCCGGCACAGTAGTTTGGGGTATGATACGTTTGGCCTTGTTACCTTAGTTTTGGTTAGGTTCGTATGGCTTCGACTTTTCTGCTATACACTGCGATTCTCTAAATTCCTGCGCTGTACTGTCCTCTAATATGCTCTGCTTGCGTCTGTGGAGGCTAGCAATTCTGGTCGCGGCAGGTTAGGTTCAGTAAGGTTATGTATGGTTAGGTTCGGTGAGGTTCGGTTAGGTTAGGATAGCTGTGACTATTTTGCTCAACACAACTATCCAATAGACTTCTGGAGTCTACTGCGCTCTTTCGTATTATGCTCGTCTGTGGGGATGCCAGCAATAGCGGTAGCGGCACGTTAGGGTGTGTTACGTTACGTACGGTTAAATAAGGATAGGTTAGGTTTGGTCTCGTTATCCTTGGCCTATGTGCTGCACACTGCTAACTGGTGGATTTGTACGCTCTACATTGCTCTACCATACTCTGCCCGACTCTGGGGTGGGCTGTAATAGTGGTCGTGACCAGATAGGTTTTGTTCTGCTACGTTATATTACGTAATATTACGTTTGGTTAGGTTAGGAGAAGGTAGCTTCGACTATTGTGCTACACACTGGTATTCGTTGGATTTCTCCGCTCTTTATTGCTCCAGTATACTCCGCTCGCATCTCGGCAGTCCAGCAGTAGCGGCCGTGACACGGTAGGTTTGGTTATTCTACGTTTGGTTAGGTTATGTACGGCCTGGTATAGTTATGATCACTTTGAATTTTGTGCTATGCATTGCTATCCGGTGCGTTTCTGCGCTCTACTGTGCTCTAGTATGCTCCGCTTGCCTCTGGGGAAGCAGGCAGTAGAGGTAGCGGCACATTTGTTAGAGTCCGGTAACGTTTGGCAATGTTACGATTTTTCTGGTTGCGACAGGATAGCTGTGACCTTTGCGCTATACACTGCTATTCGGTGGATTTCTCGGCTCTGCTGCGTCCTAATATGCCCCGCCTTGCCCTGGGGAGTCCAATAATAGTGGCCGCGGCACGTTAGGTTGGGCTAGGTGACGATTGGATAGGTTACGTTAGCATGGGTTGGTTGGGTAGCTTTGACCTTTCTGCTGTACACTGTCGTTCTATTGACTTCTGCGCCCCACTCTACCATTATATGTGCTGCTTGGCGCTAGTGAGGCCGGCAATTGTATTCTAGGCACGTTAGGTTGTGTTAAGTAACGTTCGGTTGTGTTAGGTTAGATTAGGTTGGGATAGGATAACTTTGACTTTGTGCTATACACTGCTGTTCGCTGGATTTATGCGCTCTACATTGCTCCTCTATACTCTACACCTCCTTGGGGAGGCCAGCAATGGCGGTCGTGGCTCGATAGGTCGAGTTAGGTTACGCTTGGTTAGGCAAGGTTAGGCTAGGTCTGCCTGGGATGCCTTTGGCTTTTGTGCTATACACTGCTATTGGGTAGATTTCTGTCCTCTACTGTGCTGTAATATGTTCTGCTTGGCTCTGTTAATGCCAGCAATAGAGGTCTCGGCTCGTTAGGTTTAGCTATTCTACGTTTGGTTAGGTTAGGTTTTGTCAAGCTCGGTCAGGTTATGTGTGACTATCCTGCAGTACACTGCTATTCGGAGGATTTCTGCACTCGACTCTGCTGTACTATATTCTTCTTGACCATGGGGAGGCCAGAAACAGCCGCGGCACGTTATGTTGAGTTAGGCTACGTTCGGTTAGGTTATGTTAGGTTAGGTTTGGCTGGGATGGCTACGACTTTCGTGCAATACATTATTATCTGGCGGGTACCTATGATCTACTGTGCTCCACTGAATTCTGCTTGGCTCTGTGGAGTCCGGCAGCAGTGGTCGCGGCACGCTCCGTTGTGTTACGCTGCGTACAGTTAGGCTAGGTAATGTCTGGTTATGTTAGGATATCTTCGACTTTTGGGCTACTAACTGCAATGCGGAGGATTTATGCGAACTGTTGTGCTCTAGTGCGCCCTACTTGTCTCTGTGGAGGTCAGCTGTGGCTGCCTCGTCATGTCAGGTTGAGTTAGATTACGTTTGGTTAGGATAGGTTGGGGTGGGTTAGGATAGGATAGATCTGACTTCTTTGACATACATGCTATTCGGCAGATTTCTGCGCTTTACTGTGTGCTGCTCGACTCTGGGAATTCCAGCAACAGCAGTCGCGGTTCCTTAAGTTTTGTTATGTTACGTTTGTGTATGTATGATTGTTTAGGTATGTAGAGGATAGCTATGACTTTGTTGCTATACACTGAAATTCGGTGAACTCCTGCGCTCCACAGTGATCTGATGTGTTCAGGTTGGCTTCGAGTAAGGCCGCAATATTGGCCCCAGCAGCCTACGCTGTGTTAGGCTACGTTTGGTTTGTTTTGGTTAGGTCAGGTAAGGCTAGGTTACCTTTTCCCTTGTGCTTTACACTGCAACGCCGCGGATTTCTGTGATCTACCGCGCTCTGCATATTCTTGGGAGGTTGGCAGTAGTCGTGAAGGGCGGGTAGGTGGAGTTAGTTTACGTTCGGTTAGGTTACCGTTGGCTAGGTTAGGAGAGGGTACCTACGAATTTCGTGCTACACACTGCTCTTCGGTTGATTCTTGCGCACCGCTGTGATCTGATCTGCTTAGTTTGGATCTGGAAAGGCCGTAATAGTTGTCTCGGCGCCTTACGCCGTGTTATGCATCGTTTGAATGATCTACGTTACGTCAGGTTTGGTTAGCTTTTCCATGCATTTGTGCTTTACACTGCAGCGCCGAATATTTCTAAGACCTACTGTGCTATAGTATATTCTGCATGGCTCCCGTGGGGTCAGCAACAGTGGTGTAGGGCGGTTAGGTGGAGTAACGTTACGCCTTGCTATATATTTGGTTAGCTTAAGCTAAGAGAGCGCTGACTTTTTGATATACACTGCTATTCGGTGAACTTGTGCGAACCGCTGTGATTTAATATACCCTGCTTTGTTCTGGGGACGACAGAAAGACTGGCCGCGTCGCGTCATGTTGAGTTATATTACGTTCGGTTAGGTTAGGTGTGTTTGCGTTAGGATAAGATATCTTTGACTATTTTGCTGTACACTGAAATGCGGTGGATCCTACCGTGCCCTAGTGTGTTCCGCTTTGCTCTCGGGAGCAAGCAATAGTGGACTCGATTCGTTATGTTTAGTTATTCTACGTTTGTTTGGGAGAGGTTGGGCCTGGTTAGGTTAGGGTGTCTTTGACATTTGTGCTATTCGCTGCTATTTAGTGGCAGCCTGCGCTCTGCTGTGCCCAAGTGTATTCTGCTTGGCTCTGGGGATTCCAGTAATAGCGGTCCCGACACGATTGTTTAAGTTACGTTACATTTGGTTTCATTACGATTGGGCAGGATATGGTAGGATGACGCCGACTTTTGTGATATACACTGCCCTTAGCTGGATATCTATGCTCTATATTGCTCTACAATATTCTGCTCGGCTCCGCGGAGACCAGCAATAGCGGTCGATGCACGTTATGTTAAGTTAGGTTGCGTTCCGTTATGTTACAATTTCTTTGGCTCGGAGAGAGTAGCATTGACTTTTATGATATACAATGCTATTCGGCGCATTTCTGCGCAATACCGTGATCTGATATGTTCAGCTTGCCTCTGGGAAAGACGACGATAGTAGTCTCTGCACTTTATGTTGGGTTATGATACGTCTGGGTTGGTTGGGTTCGGTCAGGGTAGGTTAGGATATCCATGACTATGTTCTTTATACAGTAACGCCGTGGATTTCTGTAATCCTCTGTGCTCTAGTATATTCTGCTTGGGCCCATGGCGGACAGCAGTAGTGTTCGCGGCGCGTTAGGCTGAGTTACGTTACGTTTGGTTAGGTTAGGTTTCTTTGTGCTTGCCTAGGATAGCTTTGGCTTCTGTGATACGCACTGCTATTCACTGGACTTCTGCGCTCTTCTGTGCGTTATCACACTCTACTTGTCTCTGTGGACGCCATGAACAGTGCACTCGGCACGTTAGATTGAGTTATGTCACGTTTGGTTACGTTAAGCTTGGCTACGCTTGGTTAGGATAGCCTCGACCTTTGCGCAATACACTGCTATTCAGACGGTTTCAGCGATCTACGTTGCTCTGCTGTAATACGCTTAGCTCTCGTAAGGAAAGTAGCAGCGGCCGTAGCACGAGTGGTTGGGTTACGTTACGGCTGCTCAAGTTACGTTTGGTTATGTTAGGATAGGACAGCTCAGACTCTTGTGCTGCATACTGCTATTCGGCGAACTTCTGCTCTAAAATGTGCACTAGTATGATCTGCTTGGCCCTGGGGAGGCCAGCAATACTGGCGTCAGCACGTTAGATTTTGTTATGTTCCGTTTGCTAAAGGAATGCTTGTCTGCGTTAGGTTTGGACAGCTTTGACTTTCATGGCATTGACTGTTGATCGGTGGATTTCTGCGCTCTACTGTGCTCTACTATACTCTGCTCGACTCATGGGAGGCCAGCAATGGTGGTCGCCAGGCTTTGGGTTGTGTGAGGTTACGTTTAGGTATGTCGCGAATGGCTAGGTTAAGAGAGGATGGCTTCGACTTTTGTGCTATACACTACTTTTCGGCGGATTTCTCCACTCTACTGCGCGATAATATGTTCAGCTTGGATCTGGGAGGCACAGCTATAACGGTACCTGCACGATTGAGTTAGGCGACGTTTGGTTCGGTTAGGTTAAGTCATGTTAGGTCAGGTTATCTTTGGCTTTTGCTCTATACACTGCTATTGGGCGGGTTTCTTCGCTCTGCTGTGCTCTAATATGCTCTGCTGGGCTCTGGGGAGTGTAGCGATAGTGGTCTCGGCACGTCAGGCTTAGTTATGCAAAGTTTGTGCAGGTTATGTTAGTTTGGGTTAAGACAGGGTAGCTTCAACTTTTGTGCTGCACACTGCTATCCACTGGATTTCGGCGCACTACTCTCGTCAAGCGTGCTTCGCTTTTCTCTGCAAGGGCCGAAAATATTGGCCGCGGTATGCTAGGTTCAGCTAAGTTACGTTTGGTTAGGTTTGGTTCGTCTGGGTTAGGTTAGGATATCTTGTACTTCTGTGGCGTACACTGCAATGCGGTGGACATCTCCGCTCTACCGTGCACTAGTATGTGCTGCTTGGCCCTCGGCAAGCCAGTAATTGTGGTCTCGGTAACTTAAGTTGTGACAGGATATGTTTCGTTATGTTATGTTGGCCTAGGTAAGGGTTGGATAGCTTCGACTTTTCCGTTATACACTACGATTCTGCGGATTTCTGCGCCCTTCTCTCCTCTAATATGCTCTGCTTGACTCCGTGGAAGTCAGCTATACTGGTCGCCGCACGTCCGGTTAGGTTAGGATGTGTCTGACTATATCACGTTTGGATAGATTAGCACGGGATAGCTTTGTCTTTCGAATTGTACACTGCTGTCCGGTAGATTCCTGGGCCATGTTCCTTTGGGTTAGGTTCGGATATCTTTGACTTTACCGCTGTACACTCCGATTCTTTGGATTTCTGCTACCTGCTCTCCTCTAATAGGCTCTGCCTGGCTCTGGGGACGCCAGCAGTATTGGTGGCGGCACGTACGGTTGCGTTATGTTACGTTTCGTTCGGTGACGTTTCGTTAATTAAGGACGGGATAGCTTTGACATTTGTGCCACACACTGCCATTCAATGGACTTCTTCGCTCTCCTGTGCGCTATTATACTTTGCTTGCCACAGTGGACGTCAGGAATAGTGCTGTCAGAACGATAGGTTGAGTCATGTTACGTTTGGTTATGTTAGGTTTGGCCACGCTTGGTTAGGATAGCCTCGACTTTTGCGCTATTCACTGCTATTCGGAAGATTTCAGCGTCGTATATTGCTCTGCTGTACTCTGCTTAGCTCATGTAATGCTAGCAATAGTGGTTGTGGCACGTCATGTTGTGCTTCGTAACGTCCGCTTGTCTCACGTTTGGTTTGGTTAGGGTGGGGCAGCTCTGACTTTTGTGCCATGCACTGCTATTGTGTGTATTTCTGCGCTGTACTGCGACCTAATGTACCCTGCTCTGATCTGGGAATGCCAGAAATAGTATCAGTGGCGCGTTAGTTTGAGTTAGTCTACGTTTGGTTGGCATAGGTTTGTTTAGGTCAGGTTAGGATGTCTTTGATTTTCGTGCTATACACTGCCACTCTACGGTCCTCTGCGCTCTCCTCTCCTCTAAAATGCTCCGCTTGGCGCCAGGGAGGCCGGCAATATACGTCTTTGCTCGTTATGTTTTGTTGTTCCACGGTTGGTTTTGTTAGGCTAGGTCATGTTAGCCTGGGGTATGTTTGACTTTTGTGCTTTACACTGGAATGCGGTGAATTTCTGCGCTCTACCGTCTTCTAGTACGTTCTGCTTGGCTCCGGGTAGGCCAGAAATATATGTGTCGCCAAAATAAGCGGAGATAGGCTACGTTCGGTTAGGTTATGTTTGATATGGTTTTGTTTGTGTTTCTTCGACTTTTCCGCTGTACGCAGCGATTCTATTGATTTCTGCGCTCTACTGTCGTGTAATATGTTCTGCTTGGCTCTGGTGGGTCCAGCAATAGTGGCGGCGGCACGACAGGTTTTTTAATGTTACGTTTGGTTATGTTAGATCTGGATATGTTTGGTCCTGATAGCAATGACTTTTCTGACATTCACTGCTACCCGCTGGAATTCTGCGCTCTGCTGTGCTCTAGTATGCTCTGCATTGTTCTGGGGAGGCCAGGAATTGTGTTCTCGGCACGTGAGCTTTGGAAGGCTGCGTTTCCTTTGGTTAGGTTAGCTTCGTTTAGGTGAGGGCAACTGCGACTCATCTGCAATACGCTGCGCACCTATGGATTCTGCGCACTACTCTACCCTATTATACTCTGCCTGGCACTGTGGTTGCCAGCAATACTGGTCGCGACACGTTAGTTTGAGATAGATTAGGTTTGGTTAGCTTAGGTTAGCTTGGGTTAGGCCAGGATAGCTTTGACCCATGTGATGAACTCTGCCTTTCCATGGGCCTTTACGCTCTACTGTGCTCCATCATAATCTGCTTTTCCCTGGTGACGCCAGGAATAGCGGTCGCGGTACGTTATATTTGTATAGGTTAGGTAATGTTTGGCCAAGTTGCCTTTGACTTGTGTGGTATAGGCTGCAATGCGGCGGATTTCTGCGCTCTACTGTGCTATGGTATATTCTGTTTCGCTCTGCGTAGGCCAGCAATAGTGGCCTCCGCTGATTATATTGTGTTAGGTTACGTTCGGCTATGTTACGTGTGGTTCCGTTAGAATTGGGTAGCTTTGTGTATTGCGCGGTACACTGAGATTCTGTGTATTCCAGCGCTGTACTCTCCCCTAATATGCTCTGCTTCACTGTGGGCAGGCCAGCAATACGTGTCACGCCTCGCCAAGTCCAGTTAGGCTACGTTTGGCTATGCTTCGAATGGCTATGTTACGAGAAGATAGCACTGACACCTGTGCTATACACTGCTGCCCTCCGAATTCTGACCTCTGCAGTGTTGTAATATATCCTGCTTGGCTCTGGGGTGGCCAGTAATAGTGGTCCCGACGCGTGAGGTCTTGTTAGCCTACGTTTGCTTCTGCAATGTTTGGGTATGTTAGGACGGAATAGCCGAGACTTCTGTGCCATACACTGATATCCTCCGAATTCTGCGCTCCGAAGTGCTTCAATATGTCCAGCTTGGATCTGAGGTGGCCAGTAATAGTAGTCTCGGCACGTTAGGTTTATTTGGGCTACGTTCGTCTATGTTTCTATTGGCTAGGTTAAGATGTGTTACTTTGACTTATGCGCTATTCGCGGCTTTTTGGTGGATTTCAGCGCTCTAACGTCCTCTAATACGCTCCGATTGGCTCTGGAGAGGCCAGCAATATTATTCTCGATACGTTATATTGAGGTACGCAACGTTTGGGCAGATTAAGATATGTTAGCTTAGATTAGGGTATCATCGACTTTTGTTCTATACACTGCTGTTCGGAGGATTTCTGAGCTCTGCCGTCCTCTAGCATATTATGCCTGGCTCTTGGTAGGGCAGCAATGGCGGTCTCGGCACGTTAGGTTTTGTTAGGCTACGTTTGGTTGTGTTACGTCTTGAGAGGTTAGGAATGGATAGTTTCCACTTGTGCGCTATACACTGCTATCCGCGGACTTCTGCGCGCTGCTGCGTTCTAATATTTTCTGCCTGGCTCTGGGGAGGCCAGATATAGTGCTCTCTGCATAGTAGGTTAGTTTTAGCTATATTAGTACAGGTTACGTTTGTTAGGGTTAGGCATGTATAGCATTGACTTCGTGGTATAAACTGTTATAAGGCGGACCTCTGCGCTCTGCTGCTCTCTACTACACCCTGGCTGGCCATGTGGAGGCCAGCAACAGTGGTCTCGGCACGTTAGGTTCGGTTATGTTGCGTTTGGTTTGATCAGGATAGGGCAGCTTTGACTATTGCGCCCTGCACTGCGATTACATGTACTTCTGCGCCCCACTCTCCTCTAATAAGGTCTGCTTGGCTCTAGAGTGAGCAGCAATAGTGGTCTCGGCACGATAGCATGAGCTAGATTACGTTCGGTTAGGTTAGGTTAGCTTTTTTTAGGTTAGCGTAGCTTTGACTCTTCTGCAATGCACTGCGCTTCTTTGGATTTCTGCTCTCTGCTCTGCTTTATCATATTCTGCTTGTCCCTGGGGACGCCAGCAATAGTGGCCGCGGCACGTTACGTTGAGTCATGCTACGTTCGGTTAGGCTAGGTTAGGTTAGGTTTGGCCAGGGTAGCTTCGACTTTTGTGATATAGACTGGAATGCGGTGGACTTCTGCGCCCGACTGTGCTCTAGTATATTCTGATCGGACCTGCGGAGGTCAGCAATAGTGGTATCGGCACGTAAGGCAGAAATACGTTAGGTTTGGTTATGTTAGAAGGAGATAGCTTTGACCATAGCGCTATATGCTGCTATTCGGTGGATTACTGCGCTCTACATTGCTCCACTATACACTGCTTGAATCTGGGGATGCCAGGAATAGTGGTCGTAGCACGACAGGTTGTGTTAGGTT
This sequence comes from Eufriesea mexicana, assembly GCF_001483705.2. Taxonomy (NCBI): domain Eukaryota; kingdom Metazoa; phylum Arthropoda; class Insecta; order Hymenoptera; family Apidae; genus Eufriesea; species Eufriesea mexicana. Next base: position 212,216 of record NW_016914500.1, read on the forward strand.
ATGTTAGATTAGGGTAGGTTATGTCAAGTTAGGTTAGGGTATCTCTGAGTCTTGTGCTATACGTTGATACACGGAGGCTTTTCGCGCTCTACTGTGCACCAGCTCATTGTGCTTGTCTCTGTGGTACCAGCAATAGTGGTCTCGGCAGGTTATGTTGAGCTTCGCTACGTTTGGTTAAGCTAGGTTAGATCAGGTTGGGTTCGTATATCTTTAACTTTTTTGCTGTACACTGCAATGCGGTGGATTACTGTGATCTACGTTTCTCTACTATTCTCTCTTCGACCCCTTGGATGCCAGCATCAGTGGCCGTGGCTGGTTGCGTTGAGTAAGGTTACATTTGGCTATGCTGCGCTTCGTTATGTTAGGACAGAATAGCTTTGACTTATGGGCTACAAAATGATATACGTTGGATTTCTGACACTCCACATGCACTAATATGCTCTGCTTGGCTCTGCGGGGGCCAGCAATAGCGGTCTCAGCACGTTAGGCTGAGTTATGTTACGTTTGGTTACATTAGGAGGGGATATCCTTGACTTTAGTGCCATACGCTGCTATTCGATGGACTCCTGCTCTCTACATTGCTCTTCTATTCCCTGATCGACTTTGGGGATGCCAGCAATGGTGGTGGTGGCATGTTAGGTTGTTATGTTATGCTCGGTTAGGGTAGGTTCGCTCAGGATAGGTCGGATACCTTTGAGTTTAGGGCTATACGTTGCTATTCGGTTGCTTTCTGCGCTATACTGTGCTCCATTCTATTCCGCTTTGCTCCAGGGAGGACAGCAATTGCAGTCCGTGCGGGCTATGTTGTGCCAGAGTACCTTAGTTTAAGTTAGGATAGAGCAAGTTAGGTTAGTATATCTGCCAGTTTTGAGCACCGCACTGCAATGCGGTGCATTACTACGGTCCACTGCGCTCTTGTATATTCGGCACGACTCTGGGGAAGCAAGCAATAGTGGCCTCGGCGCGATAGGTTATGTTTGGCAATGTTCGGTTATGTTACGTTTGGTTACGTTAGGATAGGGTAGCTTTTGCTACAGCGCTCTGCACTGCGTTTCTATGGATTTCTGCGCCCTACCCTTCTCTAATATGTTGTGCTTGGCTCTGTGGTGGACAGCAATTGTGATCTCGGCACGTTAGTATAAGTTAGATTACGTTTGGTTACGTTAGGTGAGGCTAGGCTAGGGAAGGATGGCTATAAATTTTGCGCTATACGGCTATTCGGTGGGATTCTACGCTCTACATTGCTCTACTATTCTCTGCTCGCCTCGCAGAGGCCAGATATAGTGGTCTCGGCACGTTAGGATGACTTTGGCTAGGTTTGGTTGGGTTACCTTAGTCTGGTTTAGGTTTGGATAGCTGCGACTTCGTGGTGTATACCGCTATAAGGTGGATCTCTGCGCTCTTGTGGTGTCTACTATATTCTTGTTGGCCCTGAGGTATCCAGCAATAGTTGTCGAGGCATGTCATGTTGAGTTATTGTACGTTTGGTCGTCATGCTATTTCACGTCATGTCAGATTGACGTTCGGATAGCTCTTACTTTTTTGCTGTACACTGCGCTTCCATTGATTTCTGCGCTCTACTATCGTCTAATGTGTTCTGCTTGCCTCTGGTGATTTCAGCAATAGTGAACGTGGCACGACCGGCAGTGTTTGGCCACGTTCCTTTAATGTAGGTTAGGTTATGTTTGGTTGGGTTGCCTTTGACTTTTGGGCTATACGCATCCTTTCGGTGGATTTCTACGCTCTACTGTGCTCTAATATGTTTTTCTTTGCTCTTGGGGGAGGGGCAGCATTAGTGGTCTCGGCTCGTTAGGTTTCTTTAGTCTACGTTTGGCTAAGTTAGATCTGGTCGGGTTAGGTTAGGATATGCTTGACTCGTGTGCCATACGCTGCTATTTGGCGGCTTTCTGCTATCTACCGTGCTCCAGTGAATTCTGCCTGACTCAGGGGAGACCAGCAATAGTGGCCTCGGCACGCTATGTTACGCTACTGCACGTTAGGTTATATTACTTTTGGTGATGTTAGGACAGGATAGTCTAGGCATCTGTGTTATACACTTCTCTCCTCCGATTTTTGCGCTCTACTGTGCTGTAGTATATTCTGCTTGGCCCTGGGAGGCCACCAGTAGTGGTCTCGGCACGTTTGTTTGAGTTTAGCTACGTTCTATTATGTTACGTTTGGTTAGGTTAGGACAGGGTATATCTGACTTTTCCGCTATAAACCTCTATTCGGTGGATTTCTGCGCTCTACCGTGCTATAATATGCCCTGATGCCTGTGGGGGGGGGGGGCAGCAACAGTTGTCTCGGCACGTTGGTTAGTGCAATGTTACATTTGGTTGGGTTGCGTTTGTTTGGGTTATGCTTGGATAGCTTTGACTTTCTTGGCAAGGACAGCTAGTAGGTGGATTTCTGCGCTCTACTCTGCTCTGCTATACTCTGTTCGACTCTGTGGAGGCCAGCAGCAGTGGTCGGTGTATGTTATGTAGAGCCTTGCTACGTTCGGTTGGGTTAGGTTAGGTCAGGTTATGCTGGAGTATCTGCAGCTTTTGTGCTACTGACTGCAATGCGGTGGGTTCCTGCACTCAACATTGCTCAACTATATCCTGCTCGACTCAGGCGAAGCGTGCAATGGTGGTCGCGGCACTATACGTTGCGTTATATTACGTTTGGCTAAGTTAGGTTATCTCATGCTCGGTCTGGTTATCTTTGACTTACGCGTTAAACACTGCTACTCGGAGAATTTCTGCACTCGACTGTGCCCTACTATATTCTGCTTGTCCCTGGGGAGGGTAACAATATTCGCGGAACGTTACGTTGGGTTAGGCTACGTTTGTTTTGGTTGTGTTAGGTTATATTGGTTATGGTGGCTTCGACTCTCGTGCTATACACTATTATAAGGTGGGTTCCTGTGATCTGCTGTGGTCTACTGCATTATGCTTGGCTCTGTGGAGTCCGGCAATATCGGTCCCCTCGTCTTAAGTTGGGTTAGGCTCCGTTTGGTTGCGTTACGTTTGACTAGGTTAGGACAGGCGACTACGACTTTTGTGCATTACACTGCTATCTCGTGTGTTTCTGCGATCTACTGTGCTCTGCTACATTCTGCTTGTCTCTGCGGAGGCCAGGAGCAGTGGTCGCGGCACGTCATATTGAGAAGTGCTACGTTCGCTTAGGTTATGTTAGATCAGGTTATGTTAGGGTATCTTCGACTTTTGTGCTCTTCACTGCAATGCGGTGGATTTATGCGCACAACTGTCCTCTGGTACACTCTGCTTGTCTCTGTGGAGGCGAGCATAGTTGGTCCGGTCATGTTCGGTTGTGTTATGCCACGATTGGCTATGTTACATATGGTGAGGCTAGGATATGATAGCCATGTCGTCTGTGCTATACACAGCTTTCACCCGAATTCTGCGCTCTACTGCCTACTAATATTTTATGCTTGTCTCTGTGGAGGCCAGAAATGGTGGTCTCGGCGCGTTAGGCTTACATAGGCTACATTTGCATATGACAAGTTTGGTTATGATAGGACAGAGTAGCTTAGACTTTTGTGCCGTTCAATGCTATTCCGTGGACCTCTGCGCCCCGCTGAGCGCTAATATGCTCGGCTTGGCTCCAGTGCGTCCAGCAATAGCGGTCCCGTCGCTTCAAGTTGGGGAAGGCTCCTTTTGATTATGTTACGTTCGGCTGCGTTGGGGTAGTCTACTTTGACCTTCATTCTATACACTGCTATTCGGTGGATTCCTGAGCACTAATGTGCTTTAATATGCTCGGCTTGGTTCAATGAAGGCCATCAATAACGGTCGCGGCACGTCATAGTGTGTTATGCATCGTTAGGTTAGGTTAAATTATGCCGGGTTAGGTTTATATTTCACCGACTTTTGTGCTATATACTGCTATTCGATGGATTCCTGCGCTCTACATTGCTCTACTATTCTCTGCACGGCTCTGGGGAGGCGAGCAATGGTGGTCGTGGCACGTTATTTTGAGTTAGGTTATGTTTGGCAATGTTAGGTTAGTATAAGTTTGGTTAGGATAGCTCCGACTTTCGTGCCATACACTGTTTTTCGGCGGATTACTGTGATCTTCTGTGCCCTACTTTATTCTGCTTGGCTCCGTGCATGCCAGCAGCAGTGGTCGCGGTACGGGCATTCAGTTATGCTACGTTTGGTTAGATTTGGTTAGGCCAGGATAGGTCAGGATATCCTCGACTTTTGTAACATACGCTACTATTCGGTGGATTTCTGCGCTCTATTGTGCTCTGATATGCTCTGCTTGGCTCTGGGGCGGCCAGTAATGGTACTCCCGGCACGTCAGCTTGTGTTAAGTTACGTTTCGTTGGATTACGTAAGGAAGGCCTGGTTAGAATATCCTTGACACTTGTGCTATGCACTGCTATTCAGGGGATGCCCGCGCTATACATTTCTCTAATATACTGGGTTCGATTCTAGTGAGGCGAGCAATTGAGGTCGGGGCATGTTTGGTTGAGTTAGGTTATGTTTGGTTAGGAACGGTTTGGTTAAGTCTAGTTAGGTTCACTTTGTCGTTCCTGCTGTACAATACCTTTCGGTGGATTCCTGTGATCGACAGTACTCTGCTATATTATCCTTGGCTCCGGATATGCCAGCAGCAGTGATCGGGGGACGTTATATTGCGTCATACTGAGCTTCGTTTGGTTAGGTTATGTCAGGTTAGGTTAGGATAGCTTCGTCTATTGTGCTACAAACTGCTATTCGGCGGATTCCTGCACTCAACGTTGATCTACTGTACTCTGCTCGACTCAGGGGAGTCAGGCAATAGTGGTCCTGGATACGTTGAGCAATGTTGCGTTTGGTTATGTTAGGTTCGGCTAAGTTTGGTTAGGATATCTTTGACTCTAGTGCCATACACTTTCACTCGGTGGATATTTGTTATCTACTGTCCTCTACCACATTCTGCTTGGCCCAGTGGAGGCCAGGAGCAGTAGTCGCGGGAAGGTATGTTGGGCTGTGATACGCTTGGTTGGGTTAGGTTAGGACAGGTTATGCAAGTATATCTACGGCTTTTGTGCTATTCACTGCAATGCGGCTAATTCTTACTCACCACTGTGCTACAGTACATTCTACCTGTCTCTGTGGGGGCCAGCAATGGCGGTCTCGCCGTGTTAGTTTCAGTTAGGCTACGATTGGATATGTTACTTTTGAATAGGTTAGTATATGCTACCATGACTTTTGTGCTTCACACCGCTTTTCTGTGTGTCCTCTGCTACATTCTGCTTACCTCTGTGGAGGCCAGGAGCAGTGGTTGCGGCACGTCATATTGTGATATGCTACGTTCGCTTAGGTTATGTTAGGTCATGTTATATTAGGGTATCTTCGACTTTAGTGCTGTTCACTGCTGTACAGTTGGCTTTTGAGCTCTAATGCGCTCCAGTGTGCTCCGCTTTGTGCTGGGAAGTCAGCAATTTTGGACTCGTCACGTTATATTTCGCTACGCTACGTTCGGGCAGGTCAGGTTAGGACAAGTTATGTCAGGATATGTTTCACTTTTGCACTATACAATGCAATGCGGTGGATTCATGTGCCCTGCTATGCTCCAGCATTTTCTGCTTGCCTCTATGGAGGCCAGCAAGTGAGGTTTCGGCACGTTATGTTGAGCTATGCTGCGTTCGGTTTTGTTAGGTTTGGAAGGTTAGGATAGGATAGCCCAGGCTTTTGTACTATGCACTGCTATTCGGAGTATGTCCGCGCTCTACATATCTCAACTCTACTCCGCTCGACTATTGGGAGGCGAGAAATAGCGGTCGTGGCACGTCAGGTTGAGTTAGGTAAGTTTGGTTAGGTTAGGTTAGGTTGAGTTTGGTTAGGGTGACTATGACATTCGCTGTGTACACTGCTTCTCGGAGGATTTCTGTGATCTACAGTGCTCTACTTTATTACAGTGCTCTAGTACATTCTGCTTCTCTCTGTGGAGACCAGCAATAGTGGTCGCGTGATGATGGGTTGCGTTTGGCTACGTCTGGATTTGATACGTTTGGCTAGGTTAGGGTAGGCTACATAGACTTTTGTGCTATTTACAGATGTTCGGTGGATTTCTGCTCTCTAATGTGCTCTGATACGTCCTGCATGGCTCTGCAGGGGCCAGAAATATTGTTCTCGTCACGTCATGCACTGTTACTCTACGTTTGGACAGGATAGATTAGGTAAGGTTATGTCAGTTTGTGACTGACTTTTGTGCTGTTCACTGCAGTGCGGGGTGCTTCCGTGCACTACTGTGCTCTAGTACATTCTACTTGTCCTTGTGGGGGCCAGCAATAGTGGTCTCGTCATGTTAGGTTGATTTAGAATATGTTTCGTAGTATTAGGTACATCTATGCTCGGTCAGGATAACTTAGGCTTTCGTGCCATAAACCGCTATTCGGTGTATTTCTGCGCTGTACTGTGCACTAAAGTATTATGCTTAGAACTGTGAATGCCACCAACAGTGGCCTCAGCACGTTACGTTGATGTAGGCTACTTTCGGTCATGTTACGTTTGGTGAGGTTGGGATAGGATAGCATTGGCTTTTTTGTAAAAACCGCTATCCACCGATAACTGCGCTCTACAGGGTGCAATATTTTCTACTTGGCTGTGGCGAGGCCAGTAGTAGTGGTCTCGGCAAGTTTGGTTGAGTAAGGTTACGTTGGGTTATCTTAGGTTGGGCTAATTTCGGTAAGGGTAGCTTCGACTTCCGTGTTATACAATGTTTTTCGGTGGACGCCTGCGCTTGACTGCGCTCTACCACATTCTGCTTGGCCCTGGGGAAGCCAGTGATAGTGAGCGCGGCACGTAATGTTGAGGTAAGCTACGTTTGGTTAGCTTACGTTATCTTGGGTTTGATCTGTATATGTGTGACTTTTGTGCTATGCATTGTGTTTCTATAGACATCCGCGCCTTACTGACCTCTAGTATTCTGTGCTCGACTCTGTGGAGGCCAGTAGTAGTTGTCGCCGTTCGTTAGGTGGAGTTAGATTACGCGTGGTTATGTTACAATCGGTTTGGCTTGGAGAGGATTGCTCTGACCTTAGTGCTGTAGTCTGACATTAGGTGGATTCCTGCGCACAACGGTGCTCTAATATTTTCAGCTTGGCACTGGCAAGGCCAGCAATAGTTGTCTCGGCACGTCATGTTTAGTCAGGTTACGTCCCGTTATGTTGGTTTGGGCTAAGTTTGGTTAGGTCAGCTTTAACTTTCGTGCCGTACACTGGCATTTGTTGCGTTTCTGCGCTCCGCTGCGCTCTAGTATGTCCTCCTTGGCTCTGGGGTCGGCAGCAACGGCTGCCTCGGCTGGTTAGGTTGAGTTAGGCTATGTTTGAATATGTTCTGTTGGTTTGAGTTGGGTACGGCTAGTTTTGACTTTTCAGGTATACACTGCGAATCTATGGATTTCTGCGTTTCACTCTACACTCAAGAGTTCTGCTTGGCTCTGGGGAGGCTAGCAATAATGGTCGCGGCAAGACATTTCGTGTTAGGTTACTTTTGGTTATGTCACGATCGGTTAGGTTAGAAGAGGGTGGCATCTCCTTTAGTGCATAGTCTGATATAAGGTGGATTTCTGCGCCCTACAGTGCTATAATATCTTCAGCTTGGTTCTGCGGACGGCAGCTAAAGCGGTATCGGCACGTTAGTTTGAATTATGCTATGCCTGGCTATGTTCTGTTGGTTTGGGTTAGGCATGGGCATCATTGACTTTTGTGATATACTTTGCGATTCTATGGATTTCTGTGTTTTACTTTTCCCTAGCGTGTTCTACGTCTCTCTGGGGAGGCCAGAAATTGTGGCCGCGTCACGCGAGGTTGTGTTAGGCTACGCTTGGCTAAGTTGCGATTGGCTATGTTGCGATTGGCTATGTTGCGATTGGCTATGTTGCGATTGGCTATGTTAGGGGAGGGTAGCTTCGACTTTAGGGCTATAGTCTGCTATTAATTGGATGACTGCTCCGGGCAGTGCTATAATGCTATCAGCTTGCCTCTTGAAAGACAAGCAATGGTGGTCACGGCGCGTTATCTTCATTCAGTTACGTTCGATTATGTTGGGTTATGCCAAGTTTGGTTAGTGAAGGTTTAACTTTGGTTGTGTGCACAGCTACTCGGTGGACTCCTGCGCACTACTGTGCCGTAGTATGTGCTGCTTGCCTCTCTGGAGGGCAGCAACTGCGGTATCGGGACGATAGGTAGAGTTAGGCTGTGTTTGCGTATGTTCTGATTGTTTGGTTGAGGTATGGGTAGCTCTGCCCTTTCTGATATACACTGCGTTTATTTGGATATCAGCATTCTAGTCTCCACTAATGTGTTCTGCATGGCTCTGCGGAGGCCATCAATAGTGTTCTCGGTACGTTAGGCTGAGCTATATTTCGTTTGGTTATGTTACGATTGGTTAAGTTACGAGAGGATAGCTGTGACTTTAGCGCTATAGTCTGCTATTAGGTGGATTTCTGCGCACAACGGTGGTCTGATATTTTCTGCCTGTCTCTTTGAAAGCCAGCAATCGTGGTCACGGCGCGTTATGTTTAGACCAGTTACGCTCGGTTAGTTTGGGTTGGGCTAAGTTTGGTGACGATAGCTTCAACTTTTGTGCCGTGCGCTGCTATTCGGGCGATTTCTGCGTTCTACTCTGCTCTGGTATGTTCTGCTTGGTGCTGGGGTGGGCAGCGATAGCTGTCTCGGCACGTTAGTCTGAGTTAAGCTACGCTTGGATAGTTTCAGTCGGTTTCGGTTAGGTTTGGGTAGTTTTGACTTTTCTGATATACGCTGCGATTCTGCGGATTTCTGCGACCTACACTGCACTGGTGTGTTCTGCTTGACTCTGGGGAGGCCAGATATAGTGGTCTGGGCACGTTACGTTGAGTCGCGTTACGTTTGGTTAGGTCAGGGGAGGGTGGAGGAGACTTTTGTTCTATAGACCGCTGTCCGGTGGATTCCTACGCTCTACATTGCTCTACCATACTCTGCCCGCCTCTTGGGAAGACAGTGGTAGTGTTCCCGGTAGGATAGGTAGAGTTAGGCTACGTTTGGTTAGGTTACGTTTGCCTTTGTTCTTTCTGCATAGATTTGGCTTTCGCGGTATACACTGTTATTCGGCGGATTTCCGCTCTCTGCTGTGCTCTGCTGTGTTTGAATAGGATTGGCTAGGATAGGTTGGTTTATGTTATCTCCGACTTTTGTGCTATACAGTGCAATTTGTTGGCTTTCTGCGTCCAAATGTGCTTTAGAATATTCTGTTCGTATCTAGAGAGGCACACAATAGTGGTCACAGCACGCTAGGCTGAGTTAGGCTACACTCGGTTATGCTTTGTTAGCTTGGGTTAGGTATGGATAGCATTGTCTTTCGTGTTGTACACTGTTATTCGGTGGTACCCTGCGCTCTGCTGTGCACTACTATACTCAGCTCGAATCTGGGGAGGTCAGCAGTAGTGGCCGCTGAATGTTAGTTTGTGTTACGTTACGTATGGCTTTGTTACGCTTTGTTAGGTTAGGAAAGGGTGGCATAAACTTTTGTGCTATACATTGCTATTCGGTGGATGCCTGCGCTCTACTGTGCTCTAATATGCTCTGCAATGCTCTGGGTAGGTCAGCAATAGTGGTGTAGGCACTTTGGGTTTGGCTATGTTCGCTTGGGTATATTTCGTTTTGACAGGTTACGATAGCATATCTGCGACTTCTGCTCTATGCTCTGCTATTCGGCGGATTTTACGTCTCTTCATTGCTCTACTACACTCTGATCGACCCTGGGAAGGCCAGCAATAGTGGTGGCTGCACGTTAGGTTGAGTTTTGTTACGTTTGGCCGTGTTACGATTGGTTAGATTAGGCTAAGGTATCTTTTACTTTTGTGCTGTATACTGCGTTCGATGAATTTCCCCGCTCCACTGTGAGCGAGTATGCCCTGCTTTGCTCTGGAGAGGTCAGAAGTAGTGGCCGCGGCATGCTAGGTTGTGCTATGTTACGTATGGTTAGTTTATGTTTCACGGGTAAGGTTCGGATACTGTTAATTTTCCTGCTACACACTGAGATTCTATGTATATCTGCGCCCTACTCTCCTCGAATAGGTTCTGCATGGCCCTGGGGAGGCAAGCAGTGTCTGTCTCGGCACGTTGGACTGAGTTAAGTTGCGCTTGGTTATGTTGCGTTCGGTTAGGTTAAGACAGGATAGCTTTGACTTTTGTGCCATACACGGACATTCGGTGGATTCCTGCGCACTGCGTTGCTATAATATACCACGTTGGACCCTCGAGAGTCCAGCAGTATTGGTCGCCGCACGCTTGGACGGGTTATGTTGCGTTTGGTTAGGTTACGTTTGTTTAAGTTTTGTTAGGATCGCTTTGACCTTCGTGCTATACACTGTCATTCTGTGGGTTGCTGCCCTGCACTCTGCTCTACTCCAACCTGCTTGACCCACCGGAGGCGAGCATTTGCGTTCGCGGTACGTTATGTTGTGCTTGCTAAGACAGCTTTGGATATGTTTGTTTGGGTTAGGATTGGGTATCTTTGACTATTCAGCTTTACACCGCAATTCTATGGACTTCTGCACTCTACTCATCGCTAGTATGTTCTGCTCGGCTCCTGGGAGGCCAGCAATAGTGGCGGCGGCACGATAGGTAGAGTTTCGTTGAGTTTGGTAATGTTGCGGTTGGTTAGGTCAAGACAGGGTAAATTTGACTTTTGTGCTATATACTGCTTTTCGGTGGACATCTACAATCAACTATGCTCTAATATGCTCCGCTTTGTTCTGAGGAGGCCAGAAATAGTGGCCGCGGCAAGTCAGGTTGAGTTAGGTTACGTTTGGTTAGTTTATGTTAGCAATGGTAAGGTTTGGGTAGCATTGATTTTTCAGCTATGCACTGCGGTTTTACGGATTCCCGCAACCTACTCTCCTCTAATATGTTCTGCATGGCACTTGGGAGGCCAGCAATAGTGGTCGCGGAACTCTAGGTTGTGTTAGATTATGTTTGGTTAGGTAAGATTGGTTAGGTTATGACAGGATATCTATGACTTTTGTGCTATACACTGCTATCCGGTGGATTTCTGCGCTCAACTACGCTCTAATGTGCTCTGCTTTGCTCCGGGGAGGACAGCAATTGCGGCCTCGGCACGTTCCTTTTAGTTAGGTTACGCACGGTTAGGTAAGGTTTGCTTGGGAGGGGTGCCGCGCTGAATGTCGAACGAGACATCTACTCTCCTTTGTTATGCTCTGCTGGGCCCTGTGGAGGCCTGCAATACTGGTCGCAGCATGTTAGGTTGAGCTGGATTCCGTTTTGCGCGGTTTTGCTACGCTGGGTCAGGTAAGGATAGCTTTGTTACATATGAGCTCAAAACTGATATTCTAAGGACGTTTGTGCTCCACTGTGCTCTATCATATTCTGCTTGTTTCTGGGGAAGCCAGCAATAGTGTTAGCGGCACGTTAGGTTAAGCTACTCTACGTTTGGTTAGGCTAGGTTAGGTCTGGTTAGGTATGGTTAGGTCTGGGTATCTTTGACTTTTGTCCTTTTCATTGCTATTTGGTGGCTTTCTGCGCTCTGCTGTGTTCTACTATACTCTGCTTGGCTCTAGGTATGCCAGCAAAGTGGTCATGGCATGATAGGTTGTGCTAGACTACGTCTGACGATATTAAGATTGGTCAGGTTAGGACGGGATAGGTTTGGTTCTTGTGTTGTACATCGCTGTTCGGAGGATCTTACGCTCTACATTGCTCTACTGTACTCCCCTCGACCTTGGGGAGGCCAGTAGTATTGGTCTCGGCACGTTAGGTTGATTTAAGCTACGTTCGGCAATGTTACGCTTGGCTATGTTAGGATACTGTATCTTCGACTATTGTGCTATGCACTGCGATTCCATCGTCTCCTGCGACCTACTCTACTCTAATGTGTACTGCTAGCCTCTGACGAGGGCAGCAATAGAGGCCTCGGCACGTTAGGAAGTGTTATGTTACGTTTGGTTACGTACGTTTGGTTAGACTAGGATAGTGTAGCGTTGACTATTATGCTATACACTGCTATGCGTAGAATTTACGCGCTCCAGTTCGCTGAGGTATGTGCTGCTTGGATCTGGGCTGGCTAGCAATACATCGGCACGCTATGCTCTGTTGCGTTACGCTTGGTTTGGCTAGGTTGGAATAGCTATGGACAGGTTAGCTTTGACTTTTCTGCTATTCACTGCAATTCGGTAGATATCTCTGCACTACATTGCTCTACTGGCATCGGCATGTCTCTGGGAATGCCAGCAATAGCGGACGTGGCAGGCTCGGTTGTGTTACGTTACGCTTGGATATGTTAGTTTAGGCCAAGTTTGGTTAGGACGGCTTTGACCTTTGTGCTATGCAATGCTATTCGGTCGATATCTGCGCATTGCGTTGCTGAACTACCATCTGCTTGCCTCCGAGGAGGCCAGCAACAGTGGCCGTAGCGGGTATGGCTTAATTAGTTTACGTTTGGCTAGGTTAGGTTTGGCTATATTTGGTTAGGACGGCTTTGACTTTGGCGAGATACACTGCTATTCGGCGGATTTCTGCGGGCTGCGGTGCTCTAGTACGTTCTTCTTGGCTATTGGCATGACGGCAGTATTGGTCCAGCACGTTAGTCTGTATTAGGTTGCGTTTGGTTGTTCTACGTTTGGCAAGGTAAGGATATTATAGCTTTGCCTTTTGCGCCATACACATCTTTTCGGTGGATTTGCGCCTCTATTGCGATCTAATATTCTCTACTTTGATCCGGGAATGCCAGAAGTTGTGGCAGCGCCGTGTTAGGTTGGTTTAAGTTACGTTTGGTCAGGTTAGGTTTATTAGGGTTAGGTTAGGGTATCTCAGGCTTCTGAGCTTGACACAGCCATTCTATCGACCTCAGCGCTCGACCCCCCTCTAATATGCTCTGCTTGGAGCTGTGGAGTGTAGAATAAAACTCTCGTCACGTTAGGTTGACCTCTGTTGCGTATGGTCAGGTAAAGTTTGTTTAGGTTTGAATGGGATGACTTTGACGTTTTTGCAATACACTGCTATACGGTGGATTTCAGCGCTCTTCGTTGCTATATTATGCTCTGCTCGACTATGGGGAGACCGGAAATAGCGGTCGCGGCACGATAGGTTCTTTTCGGTTACGTTTGGTCAAGTTAGGTTAGGCTACGTTTGGTTAGGGTGGCCTCGACTTTTGTGCTATACACAGCTATTTGGTGACTTTCTGCGCTCTGCTGCGCTCTTGTATATTCTGATTGGCTCTGTGGGCAATAGTGTTCTCGGCACGTTAGGTTAAGTTTGGTTTCGTTTGGTTACGTTACGTTTGGCAAGTTTAGGATAAGGTAACTTAGACTTTCTCGGTATACGCTGCTATTCGGTTAATTTTTGCGCTCTTAACTGCACTACAGTACTCTGCGCGGCACTGGGGAGCCCAGCATAGCGGACGCTGCACGATAGTTTGGGTCTGGCTACTTCTGGCTAGGTTTGGTTTGGTTAAGTTTGGTTTGGATTGCTTTGATATTTGTACAATACGCTGCTCTTCGGTGGGTTTCTGCGCTCCACTGTGCTCTAGTATGATCTGCTTGGCTTGGAGAGGACAGCAGCGGTGGTCTCGGCATCTTACCTTGTGTTCAGTTACGTTTGGTCATGTTACGATTTGTGAGGTTACTAAAGCTTGGCTTAAACTTCGTGCCATACACGGCTATTCGGTGTATTCCCGCGTCCTAGTGTGCTCTAGTATGTTCAGTTTGGCTCTGGGGAGGCCAGGTACCATGGCGGCATCATGGAAGTTTGAGCTAGACTACGTTTGTTTGCTTTAGGTTAGTGTGCGTTAGATTTAGACAGCTTTGAGCTTTCCGCTATACATTGCGATTCTATGGAAATCTGCGCCCTACTCTCGCCTGATATGCTCTGGTGGCTCTGGAGATGCCAGAGATGGTGGTCGCGGGACGTTAGGTTGAGACAGATTGCGCTTCGTTAAGTTAGGTTACGTTGGTTATGTCTTGGACAGCTTAGAGTTTTGAGCTAGACACTGCTATTCTATGAACCTCTGCGCACTATACTGCGCTTTCACACTCGGCTTGTCTTCGGTGGTTTCAGGAATAGTGGTCGCGGCACTTTACGTTGAGTTATGCTATGTTTGGTTAGGGAAGGTTTATTTAGGTTAGGATTGGATAGTTTTGCCATTTCTCTTATGCGCTCTAGTCCCTTGAATTCCTGCGCTCTACTGATCTCTAATATGCCCTGCCTGGATCTGTGGAGGTCAGCAAGAGTGGTCAAGGCACGTTACTTTGAGCTACGCTACGTTCAGTTATATAACGGTAGGTTAGGCAAGGAAAGAGCAGCTTTAACAGTTGTGCTGCACACTGTCATTCGGTGGATTTCCGGGAACTAGCGTGCTGTAATATGTTCCGCTCGTCTGTGTGCTGGCCCACAATAGTGGTCGTGACACGTTTGGATGAGATACGTTACGTTTGGTTTGGCTAGATAAGGCTAAGTTTGGTTAGGATGCCTACGACTTTTCTGCCATACACCGCTATTCGGTGGATTTATGCGCCCTAGCGCGCTCTACTATGCTCTACTCGACCCTGTGTAGGACAGTAATTGCGGTCCCGGCATGTTGAGTTCGGTTAAGGTACGTTCGTTTATGTTACGTTTGGCTATAGTAGGAGTGGATAGTTTTCACTTTTGTTCTACGCACTGCCATTCGGTGGACTTCTGAGCTCTACTATGCTCTAATTATCTCCGCCTGGCTCTTGGGAGGCCTGCAACAGTTGCCTCGTCTCGTTAGATTTAGTTAGTATACGATTGGATAGGTCAGGTTTGGTCAGGTAGAGTTATGGTGTCTTAGGCATTTATGCTATTCGCTGCTATTTGGCGGCTATCTGCGCTTTGGTGTGTTCTATTGTATTCTGCTTGGCCCTGAGGTTCCAGTAATAGAAGTATCGGCTCGTCAGCCTATGTTATGTAACGTTTGACTTTGTTTCGTTTGCATAGGCTAGGATTGGTAAGCTTCGACTTTTCAGCTATACAATTCTATTCCTTGCATTTCTGCGCTCTACTGTGCACTAGGATGCTCTGCTTAGCTATGGGGTGGCCAGCTGTATTGGTATCGGCACGTTAGTCTGAGTTATGCTGCGTTTGGTTGTGCTACGTTTGGTTGGGTTAGGATAGGTTAGCTTAGACTTTTGTGCTATAAACTGCCATTCGGTGGATTTCTGCGCTCTACATTGCACTACTATGCTCTGCCCCGCTATCGGGAGGCCAGCAATTGTGCTCTCGGTACGTCATACAGTGTTAAATTACGTTTGGCTTTGTTAGGATACGCTTTGTTAGGCTGGGGTATCTTTGACTTCTGCGCTGCGCACTTCCATTCTATGTACATCTGCGCTCTTCTGCGATCTATCGGAGTCCGCTTGTCTCCGTGGACGCCAGGAATAGTGCTCTCGACACGTTGGGTCGAGTTGTGTTACGTTTGGTTAGGTTAGGTTCGGTTAGGCTTGGATAGGACTGCCATGACTTTTGTAATATACACTGCAAATCTATGGATTGCTGAGAGCTCGTCCCCACTACTATGTTCCGCTCGTCTCTGGGGAGTCAAGCAATTGTGGTCGAGGCACGATATATTAAGTTAAGTTACGTTTTGTTACGTTACGTTTGGTTAAGTTATAATAGGGTAGCTTTGACTTTCGTGATGCACACTGCTATTCGGTGGATTTCTGCTTCCTACAGTGCGCTAATATTTTCTGCTTGGAACTGGGGAGGCCAGCAAGTGCGTCTCGGCACGTAAGTTTGGAATATGTTACGTATGGCTAGGTTACGTATGGCTAGGTTACGTCTGGTTAAGCTCGGTAAGGGTCTCTTCGACTTTCGTGCTATACACTGTTATTCGGCGGCCTACTGAGCTTTACTGTGCTCTACTATATTCTGGTTGGCCCTCAGGGGAGCGGCATTAGTTTTCTCGGCACGTTAGGTTGAGTTATATTACGCTTTGTTAGGTTAGGCTGGGTATACTTCGGTTAGGATAGCTCTGACTTTGGTGCAATACACTGCCATTCCGAGGATTTCTTCGCTCCACTCTACTCTACTGTATTCTGCTTGACAATGTGGAGGTTAGCAATGGTGGCCGCGGCACGATATATTGAGATAGACTACGTTTGGTGAGGCTACGTTTGTTTGGGTTATGTTTGGGTAGCTTCCACTTTTCTGCTATGCACTGCGGATATATGGATTTTTGGCGCTCGGGTCTCCACTCATATATTCGGCCTGGCTATTGGGGAGGGTAGCAATAGTGTCCCCGTCACGATGGGTAGCGTTATGCCTCGTTTGGCTTTGTGACGATTGCTTATGTCAGGAGAGGGGAGCTTTCACTTTTGTGCTATATACTGCTATTCGGCGGATCTTTGCGTTCTACTGTGCTCTAATGTTTTCTGCTTGGCTGCGGGAGGGCCAGCAATAGCTGTCCCGGCAGGTTAGGGTTAATCAGGTTATGGTACGATAGCTTCGTCTTTTGTGCTATACTCGGCTATGCAGTCAAATTCTGTGCTATACTGGGCTCTAGTACATTCTGCTTTGTTCCGGGTAGGCGAGTAATGGTGTCCGGCGCACGTTAGCCTGGGCTATCTTACGTTTGGCTTGGTTAGGGTGGGATAACTTTGACTTTTGCGATACGAACCACAATCCTATGAACTTCTGCGCTTTACTCTCCTCCCATACGTTCTGCTTGGCTCTGGGGAGGTCAGCAACACTGGTCGCGCCAAGCTATGTTGAGATAGGCTACGTTGGGTTAGGTTATGTATGTTTACGTTAGGTTTGGTTAGCTTTGACGCTTCTGCTATACTCTGCTCTCCGGTGAATTGCTGTGCTCTACTGTGCTCCAATAATTTGTTCTTGGCTCTGGGGAGGCCCTCAATAGTGGCCTTGACACATTAAGCTGAGTTCGGTTATGTTTGGTTAGGCTAGGCTTGGTCATGCCATGTTATTGTAGCTTTGACCCTCCTGTTATACACTGCTATTCGGTGGATTTGTGCGCTCTACGTTGCCCTAACATGCTCTGCGTGGCTCTGGGAGGGCCTGCAAAAGTGGTCGGGACTCATTAGCTTGAGACAGGGTACGTCTGGCTATGGCACGATTCGTCATGTTAGGATATGGTAGCTTTGACTTTTTAGATATACACAGCGCTCCTATTGATTTCTGCACTCTACTCTCCACCCATATGTCCTACTTGGCTCTGCGGCGTCTAGAAATAGCGGTTTCGTGACGTTAGGTTGAATTATGTTACGGTTCTGTATGTTACGCATGGTTATGTTAGGATAGGACAGCTTTGCCTTTGGTGCTATACACTGCTATTCGGTGGACCTCTGCGTTCTGCTGTGCCCTAATATGTTCTGCCTGGCCCTGGGGAGGCCAGCAGTATAGGTCTCGGCTCGTTAGGTTAAGTTATTCTATGCTTGGTTAGGTTAGCTATGGTCCGGATACGTTACGTTATCTCCGACCTTTGTGGTTTATGTTGCTATTTGGGGGCTTTCTGTGCTCTGGTGTGCTCTACTATACCCTGCTCGAATCTGGGGATGCCATTAATAGTGGTCGTGGCACGAAGGGTTTCGTTAGGATACGTTTGCTAATGTCACGTTTGACTATGTTAGGTTAGGATACCTTTGGCTTTTGTGCTATACACCGCAACTCGCTGCATTTCTTCCGTCTACATCGCTCTACTATACTCCGTTCGTCTCTGGGGAAGCCAGTACTAGCTCTCTCAGCGCGTCAGGTTGAGTTATGCTACGTACGGTTAGGTTACGTTGGTTTGGGTTTGGTTTGGATAGCTTTGACTTTCGTGGTATAGACTGTTGCTCTGTAGGCTTCTGCGCTCTGCTGTGCTCTAATGTGTTCCGCTTGACGCTGGGGAGGCCAGAAACAGTGGTCTCAGCACCTTGTCCGAGACGTACAACGTTCGGTTACGTTACGTTATGATATGTTATGATAGGGTAGCTTTGACTTTTGTGCTACACACTGCAGTGCGGTGGATTACTGCGCTCTACAGCCTACCAGTATATTCAGCTTCGTTCGGGGGTGGCAAGCAAGGGTGGTCTCGCCGCGTTAGGTTTAGTTATGCTACGTTCGGTTGTGTTACGTATGGCTATGTTAGGATAGTTCACCTTCGACTTCTGTGCTTTGCACTGCGATTCTATGCACTTCTGCGGTCTACTCTCCTCTAACGCGATCTCCTTGGGTCTGAGGAGAGCCGCGATTCAAGTCTTGGAACGGTAGGAAGAGTTAGGCTACGTTTGGTTACGTTACGTTTGGTTAGGTAAGGATCGGATAGCCTCGACTTTTGTACTATACACTGCTATACCGCGAACTTCTGCGCTCTACTGTGCTCTTGTGTGTTCTGCTTGGCTCTGGGGCGGCCAGCAATGGCGGTCTCGGCACGCAAGGTTTATTTATATTATGTTCGGTTATTTTCTGCTGGCTTTGGTTAGGTCTGGGTAGCACTGACTTTTCTGATATACACTGCGTTCATATGGGTTTCTGCGTTTTACTCTCTACTAATGCGTTTTGCTTTCCTCTAGGGTGGCCAGCAATATTGGTCGCGGCACGTTAGGTTGAGATAGGCTACGTTTGGTTGTATTTGGTTTGGTTAGGATAGTGGGGGATAGGTATGCATTTAGTGCTATAGTCTGCTATCAGGTGGATTTCTGCGGCCTGCAGTGTTCCAATACTTTCGGCTTCGTTCTGTCGAGGCCACATATTATGGTCGCGGCACGTCATGATGTGTCAGGCACGCTTCGGTTAGGTAGGGTCTGCCAAGTGTGGTCAGGATGGCTATATCTTTTGTGATGTACACTGCTGTTCGGTGTATTTCTGCGCCCTACAGCTCTTTAGTATGCCCTGCTTGGATCTGGAGAGGCCAGAAATGGTGGTCCCAGCACGTCAGTATAGGATAGGATACGTCCGGTTATATTACGATTCGCTTGGTTAGGAGAGGATAGCTTTGACTTTAGTGCCATTGTCTGGTATTAGGCGGATTTTAGCTCCCGCCAATGCCTTATTATTTTCAGCTCGGCTCTGGGAATGTCAGATGCAGAGGTCTCGGTCCGTTATGTTGTGTCATGTTACGTTCGGGTAGGTTGGGTCAGGCTAAGTTTCGTCGGGGTTGCCTTAACTTTTGTGCTGTACACTGCTATTCGGTGGATTTGTGCGCTCCACTGAGCTCTAGTATGTCCTGCTTGGCTCCGGGGAGGGCAACAGTAGCGGACTCGGCACGTTAGTTTTAGTTATTCTGAGCTGGGTGAGGATAGGTTAAGCCTGCTTAGGTCAGGGTGTCTTTGACTTTTGTGCTATACATTGCTATCTGGTAGCCTTCTGCTCTCTAATCTGCTGTGCTATACACTGCTCGACTCTGGGGAAGCCAGCAATAGCGGTCAGGGCACTATAGGGTTTGCTAGGCTACGTTTGTTAATGTTGCTATTTGTTAGGGTAGGTTAGGGTAGCATTGACTTTTGTGCTATATACCGCTATTCGGAGGATTTCTGCGCTATACATTGCTCTACTGTACTCTGCTGGACTCTGAGGAGGCCCGGAATAGTGGTCTCGGCACGTTAGTTTTTGTTAGGTTGCGTTTGGTTATGTGACGTTTGGTTAGGTTAGTATAGGATATCTTTGGCTTTTGTGCAATGCACTGCTATTCGGACGATTCCAGCGGCCTGCATTGCTCTGCTATACTCTGCATAGCTCTCGTGAGACCGGCAACGGCTTTCATTTCACGTCAGTTTGTGTTACGTTACGTTTGCGAATGCTGCGATTGGTTAGGTTAGGATAGGGTAGCTTTGACTTTTGCGGCGTAGTCCGCTTTTCGGAGGATTTCTACCCTCTACATTGCTCTACTGATCTCTGCTCGACTCTGGGGAGGACGGTAATTGTGTTCTCGGTACACTAGGTCGAGTTAGGCCGCGTTTGGTAAGGTTATGCTAGTTTGGGTTAGGTTCGGATTGCTTTGACGTTCATGCTATGTACTGCTGTTCGGTGAACTTCTGCGCTCTACTGTGCTTTCGCATGTTGTGCTTGGCTCTGGGGAGGTCAGCAACAGTGGTCTCGACACGTTAGGTTGAGACGGACAGCGTCCGCTCCTATTACGCTTGGTTATGTTATTACGGGATAGCTTTGACTTCAGTGCTGTAAACTGCTATTCGGTGGATTTCTGCGCTCTCCTGTGCTGTGATGTGCTCTGCTTGGCTCTGGGGAGGGCGGCAATAGTACTCCCGGCGTGTAAAGTTGAGTTATGTTACGTATGGCTAGGGTAAGTTTGGTTAGTTTAGGTTAGTGTCACTATGACTTGTGTGCTGTACGCCCATATTCGTGTATTTCTGCGCTCTTCATTGCTCTACTGTACTCTGCTCGACTTTGGGGAAACCACCAATAGTGGTCTTGGCCCGTTAGGCTTAGTTGGGTTACGTTTGGTGACGTTATGTTGCGCTGGGTTAGGTTCGGGTAGATTCTACTTCCGCAGAATGCGCTGCTATTCGATGGATTTCTGCGGGCTACTGTGCTCTAATATGTCCTGCTTGGCTCTGGGGAAGCCAGTAACAGAGGTGTCGGCGCGTTAGGGTGAGATAGGGTACGTTTGGTTAGGTTACGTTTGCCCTGGTTAGGTTTGGATAGCTTCGACCTTTCTGATATACACGGAGATTCCATGGATTTCTGCTCTCTACTCTCCACTATTATGCTCTGCTCGGCTCTGTAGAAGCCAGCAATGCTGGTCGCGGCACGTCAGGTTGTGTTACGATACGTCCGCTTATGTTACGTTTGTTTAGGTTAGGATAGGATAGCTTTGACTTTTGTGCTATAAACTGCTATGCCGTGGATTTCTGCGCTCTCATGTGATCTAATATGTTCTGCTTGGCTGCGGGAAAGCCGAAAATAGTGCGTTCGGAAGGTTTGGTTGAGCTTTGATACGTTTGGTAGTTACGATTGCCTGGGTTAGGATAGGTTACCTTTGACTTTTGTGCTGCATACTGCTTTTCGGTGGATTTCACATCTCTACTGTGCTCTAATGTGCTCTGCTTGGCTCTGGAGAGGACAGAAATAGTGGACGTGGCACGTTATGTTTAGTTGCTCTACGTTTTGTTAGGCTAGTTTCGGTCTGGTTAGGTGAGGATATTATTGGCACATATTATATGCGCAGTTATTCGGTGTATTCCTGCTCTCCACTTTGCTCTGCTCTAATCTCGTAATCCCTGGGAAGCCGGAAATTGTGGCCGCGGCACGTTACATTGAGTTCGTTTACGTTAGGTTAGGCTATGTTCGTTTGGGTTAGGTTTGGATATCTCTTACTTTTCTTCTGTGCGCTGCAATTGTATGGGTTTCTTCGTTCTACTCTCCTCTGATATACTCTGCTTGGCTCTAGCGAGGCCAGCAATATTGGTGGTGGCGCGTTAGTTTGTGTTCTGTACGTTTGGTACTGTAACGATTGGTTAGGTCCGGATACGTTGTCATTCACTTTTGTGCTACATACTGCTTTTCGGTGGGATCCTCCACTCTACTGTGCTCTAATATGCTCTGTTTTGCTGTGTGGCGGCCGGAAATTTTGTCCGCGGCATGTTAGGCTGAGTTAAGTTACGTTTGGCTAGTTTATGTTAGCATGGGTAAGGCTTCTATAGCTTTGATTTTTGTGCTATACAATGTGATTCTATGGACTCCTGCGCTGTATTGTGCGCTGCAACTCTCTGCTTGTGTGTGTGGACACCAGGAATGCTTGTTGCGGCAAGGAAGGTTAAGTTATGTTGCGTTGGTCAGGCTATGTTTGGATATGTATGGTTGGGAGAGCTTTGACTTTAGCGCTATGCACTGATGTCCGGAACATTTCGGCGTCCCACATTGCCCTGCTATACTCTGCTTGGCTCTCGTGAGGCCAGTAATGGTGGTATAGGCACGTCAGGTTGAGTTGTGCTATGTTCGGCTTGGTTATGTTAGCCTGGGATAAAGTTGGGGTGCTTCGGCATACGTGATATACACCGTCGTTCAGTGGATATCTGCGTTCCACCGTGCTCCAGTATATTCTGCTTTGCTTTGCGGAGGCAAGCAATAATGGTCTCGGCGCATTAGGTTGGGTTCAGATACGTTCGGTTATGTTACGTTCGGTTATGTTAGGGTAAGGTAGTTTCGACTGCTGTTCTATGCACTGCGATTCTATGGATCTCTGCGATTTACTCTCCTCTAACATGTTCTGCCTGGATCAGGGTGTGGGGGGGGGGCAGCAATTGCGGTGGCGGCACGTTTGCAATTGCTTGGTTACGTTCGGTAGTGTTACGATTTGCTACGATAGGATAGGTTACCTATGACTCTTTTGCTGCATACTGCTTTTTGGTGAATTTCTCCGCTCTACTATGCTCTAATAGATCTGCTTGGCTCCGGAGAGGCCAGCAGTACAGGTCTCGGCACGTTAAGTTTAGTTTTTCTATGTTTGGTTGGTATAGGGAATCTTCGACTTTTGCGGTATACATTGCTATTTGGTGTGTTTCTACGCGATACTGTGCTCTACTTCACTCTGTTCGACTCTGTGGATGACAATGATAGTAGTCTCGGCGCGTCAGGTAGAGTTATGCTACGTTCGGTTATGTTACGTCCGGTTATTTTTGGACAGGGTAGCTTCGACTATTATGTTACGCATTGCGATTCTATGGATTTCTGGGCTCTAATCTACCCTCATAAGCTCTGCTTGGCGATGGGGAGGCCAGCAATTTTGGACTTGGCGCGTTAGGTTTTGGTACTCTACGTTTGGTTAGGTTAGTTTAAGACTGGATGGTTCTGGGATTCTTTGACTACTGCGCTATACACTGCTATTTGGTCACTTTCCGCTCTCTTCTGTGCTCCAGTATATTCTGCTTGGCTTTGTGGAGGCCAGCAGTGTTGCTCTCGGCACGTTAGGCGGTGTTATGTTGCTATAGGTTATGTTACGTTTGGCTACGTTAGGATCGGGTGGCTTACGCTTTTGTGCTACATACTGCACTTCGGTGGATTCCTGCGCTATAGATTGCTCTAATGTACTATGCCCGACTCCCGGGAGGCCAGCAGTAGTGGTCTCGGCGCGTTAGGATGAGTTATGTTAGGTTTGGTTACGTCACGTTTGGCGAGGTTAGGGTACGATAGCTTTGACTTTTGTGCTTTAAGCTGCTATGCGGTTGATTTCTGCGATATACTGTCCCCCAGTGCCATCTGCTTGACTCTGGGTAGGCCAGCTCCTCTGTTCCAGGCAAGTTAGGTTGAGCTACGTTAAGCTCGGCTAGGTTAGGTTTGGTAGTGCTTGGTTAGTTTAGTTTAGACTTCTCTGCCGCACACTGTTATTCGGCCGATGTCTGCGATCTGTATTTCTCTGCTATCCTCCGCATGTCTGTGGGAAGGCCATGAAAGTGGTCGTGGCACGCTTGTATGAGTTAGGTTACGCTTGGTTATGTTACGTAAGGTAATGTTTTGCTAGGATGGCTTTGACTTTTATGCTATACACCGATATTCGGTTGATCTCCGTGCTGTACTGTGCTCTAGTATATTCAACTCTGTCATAGGGAGCCCAGCAGTGGTGGACTCGACACGTTGGTCAGAACTATGTTGCGATCGGTAATGCTACGCTTGGTCAGGATGGGATGGGATAGCTTCTGCTTTTGTGTCACACACTTCTATTCTGCGGATTTCTGCGATCTTCGTTGCGTTACTACACCCTACTCGACTCTGGGGAGCCAGAAATCGCGGTTGTAGCATGATAGGTTGAGTTAGGTTGCGTTTGGTTAGGTTGCGTTAGGGCAGGTTTGGATAGCATGGCTTTGACTTTAGTGCTATGCACTGCTGATCGGTGGATTTCTGCGCTCTACCGTGCCCTAACATGTTCCGCTTTGCTCTGGGGCGTCCAGAAGTAGAGGTCTCTGCTCGTTAGGTTTATCTCCTCAAGGCTTGGTAAGGTTAGGTTAGGTACAGTTAGGTTAGGACATCTTTGACTTTTGTGCTATACATTGCTATCTGGTGGCTTCCGGCGCCCTGCTTGGCCCAGTAGACGCCTGCAATGGTGGTCTGTGCTCGTTAGGTTGACTTAGGCTACGTTTGGCTTAATTATGTATGTCTGGGTTTGGTGCGGATAGCATTGATCTTCGTAGTATACAAAATTTTTCGGCGGACTTCTGCGCTCTACTGTGCTGTACTATATTCTCCTTGGCCCTGGCGTGTCCAGCTCGTTCCGTTGAGTAAGTCATCGTTTGGTTAGGTTACGTTGGTCCTGGCTAGGTTCGGATGGTACTGATATTTTGCCATACACAGCGATTGTGTGGGTTTCTGCGCTACACTCACTCCAATATGCGCTGCTTGTCCCTGCGGATTTCAGCAATAGTGGTCTGGGCACGTTAGGATATGTTCGGTTACGTTCGTTTATGTTACGTTTGCTTAGGTCAGGCCAGGGTAGCTTTGTTTTCTGTCTATAAACTGCTTTTCTGTGGACTTCTGCGCTTTACTGTGATCTTGAATACTCTTCTTTGCTGTGAGGAGGGCAGAGATAGCGTCCGCGGCCCATTAGCTTGAATTTTGTCACGTTTGGTTATGTTATGTTTGCTTGGATCAGATTAGGATAGCGTTGACTCTTCTGCTATACCCTGCGGCCTTTGGATTTCGGCGCTCTCCTCCACTCTACTGTGTTCTGCTTGGGTCTTTGGCGGCCAGCAATACTGATTACCGCACGATAGGTTGAGTTATATCACGTTTGGCTAGATTTGGATATGTTGGGCCTGGTTTGGATAGCTCTGACCTCTGTGCTCAACACTGATATTCTAAGGACTTCTGCGCTCTAATGTTCTCCATCGTAATCTGCGTGTCCCTGGGGACACCAGCAATGGTGTTCGCCGCACGTTAGGCAGCGTTATGGTACGTTTGGATTGGTTAGGTTGGGTTAAATTTGGTAGGGTTTGCTTTGACTTTTCAGCTATACATTGCTCCTCGGTCGATATCTGCGTTCTGCGTTGCTCTACTAGCATACGATAGTCTCTGTGGATGTCAGCAATAGTGGCCTAGGCACGTTATATTTAGTTGGGCTACGTTCGGTTAAGTAAAGTTAGGAAAGGTAAGGTTAGAATATCTTCGACCCTTGTGCTACACAATCCAATACGGTGGGTTACTGCGATCTACTGCGCTGTAGTATATTCTGCTTGGCTCTGGGGATGCAAGCGATAGTGCCCTCGGCACGATAGGTTAAGTGAGAATACGCTCTGTAAGGTTAGGTTACGATGTGTTAGGCTACGGTAGCTTAGACTCTTCTCCTACACACTGCTATTCCTTGTAATTCTGCGCTCCTCTGTGCGCTATAACAATCTGCTTGTCTCTGTGGACGACAGGAAAAGTGCCTTCGGCAGGATAGGCTGAGTTATGTTATGCTTGGTTAGGTTAGGTTTGGTTTGGTTTGGTTACGATAGATTTGACTTTTATGACATACACTGCTGTTCGGTAGATTCCAGCGTTCTACATTGCTCTGCTATACTCTGCTTAGCTTTCGCGAGGCCAGCAATAGTGGTCGTGGCACGTAAGGTTGGGTTACGTTACGTCTGCATATGTTACGTTTGGATAGGTTAGGACAGGGTAGAATATACTTCTGCGCTGTAGACTGCTATTCGTTGAATTCCTGCGATCTACAGTGATCTAATATACACTGCTTCGATCTGGGAATTCCAGAAATGGTGGACGCGGCGCGTCAGGTTGTGTTAGGTTACGTTTGGTTGTGTTACGTTTGTGTGGGATAGGTCAGAATATTTTTATCTTCCTTGCTATACGTTGCCGTTCCATGGACCTGTGTGCTCTACTGTCCACTGCCATACTCTGCTCGACTCTGTGGAGGCCAGTAGTTATGGTCGTGTTACGATAAATTTTATTAGCTTACTTTCGATTACGTTACGTTTGGCCAGGTTAGGATAGGATAGCTTTGACTTTTGTGCTATACATAGCTGTACAGATGATTTCTGCGTGCTCCTGTGCTCTCGTGTGCTCTGCATGGTTGTGAGAAGGCCAGCAATTCTGGCCACTGCACATTAGCTCCAGTTAGGTTACGTTTGGTTTGGTTAGGGCTGGGTACGTGTGGTTAGGATGGCTTTGACCTTTGTGCTATGCGCTGCTACTCGGTGGATTTCTGCGCTGAACTGCGCTCTAGTAAATTCTGGTTCGCCATGCGGAGGCCAGCAGTAGTACTCTCGGCACGTTAGGCTGAGACATTTTGCGTCTGGTTATGCTACGTTTGGTTATGTTAGTATGGGGTAGCTTACACACTTGTGCTATACACTGCCCTTCGGTGCATTTCTGCGCTGTACATTGTTCTACTATATTCTATTCGGCTCTGGCGACGCCGGCGATAGTAGTCCCGTCACGTTTAGTTTAGGTTGGTTATGTATGGTGGTGTTACGATTAGTTAGGTTAGGATAGGGTACCTTTGTCTTCTACGCCGCATACTGTTTTCGGTGGATTTCACATCCCTGCTGTCGTCTAATTTGCCCTGCTTGGCATTGGCACTTTACATTTAGAGAGGTTACGTTCGGCTATGTTAGGATTGGTTATGTTAGGATAGGGTAGTTTCAACTCTAGTGCTGTGCACTGCTATTCGTTGGATTTCCGCTCTCTACTGTTCCCTAAGATGTTCTGCTTGTCCCTGTGGAGGCCAGCAATATTGATCGTGGCAAGTTTGGTTGAGATATGTCACGTTTTGCTTGGCTAAGTTAGGATATGTTTGGCTAGGATAGGTTTGACTTTTGTGCTGCACACTGCAGCTCGATCGACCTCTGCGCTCTGCATTGCTCTACTAGCAACTGATTGTCTCTGGGAGGCAAGCAATAACTGTCGTGGCACGTTCGTTTGTATTATGTTACGTTCGGCTAGTATAGGTTGGGTAAGGTTTGGTTAGGATGGCTCTGACCTTTGTGCTATGCACTGCTATTAGAGCGGATTCCTGCGCTCTACTGTGCTCTAGTTTGTTCTGCTTGGCTTTTGGGAGGAGGGCAGCATTGGTCTCGGAACGGTTGTGTGAGGTATGTCGCGCCTGGCCATGATACGCTTGGTTATGTTAGGATAGGTTAGCTTAAGCTCTTGCGCTATACACTGCTATCCGGTGTACATCTCTGCTCTACTGTGCTGTATCATATTCTGCTTGTCTGTCGGGACGTAAGCGGTAGTGTTCACGGTACGTTTCTTTCGGTTATGTTGCGTTTCGCTAGGTTAGATTAGGCAAGCTTCTGTCAGGATGTCTCTGACCTTTGCGATATACACTGCAATGCGGTCCATTTCTGCGCTCTGTTGTGCTCTAATATGCTCCACCTGGCTCTGTGGAGGCCAGCAATAGTGCCTTGGAACGTTAGGTTGAGTTATGTTGCGCTTGATTATGCTGGGTTTGTCTGGGTTAGGTCAGGGTACCTTTGACCTTTCTGCTGTACATTGCATTTCCGTGGATTCCGGCTATCTACTTTCCTCTAATACGATCAGCATGGCTCTATGGAGGCCAGCAATATCGGTCGCGGCACGTTAAGTTTGGTTATGCTACGTTTGGTTAGGATACGTTGCCTTTGTTATGATTGGCTAGATACGGCTTTCGTGGTGTATACAGATTTTCGGTGGATTTCCGCACTCTACTGTGCTCTAATATACTTTTCTCAACGCTGGGACGACCGGCAATAGCGGTCGCCGCACTTTAAGTTGAGTCTGTCTACATTTGGTTAGGTTGAGTTAGGTTTGGTTAGGTTAGGATGACTCCGACATTTGTGCTGTACACTGCAGTTCGGTGACTTTCTGCGCTCTACTGTGCTCTAGTATATTCTGCTTGTCTCTTTGGAAGCCAGCAACAGTGGTCCAGGCACGTTTTGTTAGATTAGGTTACGTTTGATTATATTATGTTTGGACTGGTTAGGATAAGGTAAAGTTCAGTTTTGTGCTATACACTACTACTATCTGTAGGATTTCTACGCTCCACGTTGTTCTACAATGCTCTGCTCGGTTCTGTGTGGACAGTTATAGCGGCCTGGCTATATATGGTTGCGTTAGGCTACGTTCAGTTGTGTTACTTTTGGATAGGTTAGGATAGGGTAGCATCGACTTTCGCGATATACACTGCTTTCCGGTGGATTTCTGCGCTTCACATCGCTATGCTATACTCCGCTCGACTATGGCGAGGCCAGTAATAGTGATCTCGGCACTTCAGGTTGAGTTAGGCTACGTTTGGGTAGGATATGTTGGCCTGGGTTATGTTTGAATAGCCTTGGCTTACGTGGTGTAGAATGCCGTTCGGTGGATTTATGCGTTCCATTGTCGTCTGGTATATTCCGCTTGGCGCTGTGCTGGCAGGCAATAATGGTATTGGCACGTTAGGTTGTGTTAAGCTACGTTCGGTTGTGTTACGTTTGACTACGTCAGGATGGGGTAGCTCCGACTGTTGCGATGTGCACAGCAATTCCATGGATTTCTGCGCTCTACTATCCTCTAATATGCTTTGCTTCGCCCTATGGAGGCCAGACATCGCTGTCGCGGCACGTTCATTTGTATTAGGCTATGTTGGTATTGATTTGCTTGCGTTTGGGTAGGCCGTGGTAGCTGCGACTCTTGTGCCTCTCACCGCAATTCTATGGACCTCTGCCCCATATTGTGCGCTGCCTAACTCTGCATGTGTCCGGGGACGCCCGGAATAGTGGCCGCGTCACGTTAGGTTGAGATATGTAACGTTTGGTAATGTAATGCTTGGCTAGGTTTGGATGGGATATGCTCGACTTTTGTGCTGTACATTGCTATTCGGTTGATATCTGTGCTCTGCATTTCGCTACTGGCATCTGCACGCCTCTGGGTAGGCCAGCAATCGCGGTCGTGGCGCGTTTGGTTGATCTATGTTGCGTTCGAATATGCTACGTTAGGTTATGTTTGGTCAGGGTGGCTTCGACATCTGCGCTCTACTCGCCTGCATTATGCTCTGCTTGGCTCCGTGGAGACCAGCAATACTGGTCGTGTCATGTTAGGAAGAGTTAGGGTCCGTTTGGTTACGTTA
This sequence comes from Eufriesea mexicana, assembly GCF_001483705.2. NCBI lineage: Eukaryota > Metazoa > Arthropoda > Insecta > Hymenoptera > Apidae > Eufriesea > Eufriesea mexicana. The sequence goes on from NW_016914500.1 coordinate 241,204, forward strand.
CGCTTTGTCAGGTTAGGAATGGATAGCTTTGACTTTTGTGCCATAGACCGCTATACGTTGAATTTCTGCGCACAAGTGCGCTGCAGAATGTCCTGCCCGGCTCTGGTGGGGCCAGCTATTGTGGTCTCGGCACGCTAGGTTGAGTTATGATTCGTCTGGTTTGGTTACGAAGGTCTGGGTTAGGCGTGAGTAGCTTCGACTTTCATGTTGTAGGCTGTTATGCAGTGGTTTTCTGCAGTCTGCTGTGCCCTGCTATACTCTGCTCGAATCTGGGAAGGACAGCAATAGTAGTCGCGTCACGTTATTTTGTGCTATGTCAGGTTTGGTAACGTAACGATTTGCTAGGTTAGGAAAGGATGACTTTGACTTTCGTGCTATACACCGCTGATCGGTGGATTCCTGCGCTCTATTGTGCTCTAATATGTTCTGCTCTGTTCTGTGGATGTCAGCAATAATGGCGTAGACACGTTAGGTTGCGTTAACTTCGTTCGGCAATGTTAAGTTTGATCAGGTGAGGGTACCATATCTTTGACTTTTGCGCTTCACACTGCTATTCGGTGGACTTCTGCGCTCCTCATTGCTCTACTATACTCTGCTCGGCGCTGGGGAGGCCAGCAATGGCGGTCGTGGCACAATGGGTTGCGTTAGGTTACGTTTGGTCAAGTTAGGTTAGGCTACGTGTGCATAGGTTGGCCTTGACTTTTGTCCTATACACTGCTGTTAGGCGGATATCTGCGTACATATGCTGCTATAATATATTCTGCTTCGCTCTACGGGAGGCCACCGATGGAGGTCTCGGCTCTTTACGTTTTGTTATTCATCGTTAGGTTAGGTTGGGTTAGGACAGTTTATCTGAGGATATCTTTGACCTTTGTGCTATACACAGCCATTTGGTGGCTTTCTACGCTCTACTGCGCCCTAGTATATTCTGCTTGGCTCTGGGGAGGACAACAATAGTGGTCTCGGTAGGTTAGGTTAAGTTAGGTTTCGTTTGGTTACGTTTGGCTAGTTTACGATAGGGTAACTTAGACATTCTCGGTATACGCTGCTATTCGGTGGATTTCTGCGCTCTTAAATGCACTACTATATCCTGCTCGGCTCTCCGGAGATCAGCATAGCGGGCGCGGCACTATAGGTTGGGTCACGTTACTCCTTGCTAGGTTAGGTTAGGCTACGTTTGGTTAGGATGGCTATGACTTTTGCGCTATACACTGCTTTTCGGTGGATTTCTGCGCTCTACGTTGATGTACTATACTCGGTTCGACTCTCGGGAAGTCAGCATCAGTTGTCTCGGCACATTACGTTGAGCTTGTCTATGTCGGGATAGGCTTTGTTAGCTCGGGTTAGGTTTGGATATCATTGACTTTTGTGCTATATACTACAATGCTATGTATTTCTACGACCTACTTTGCTCTAGTATACTCTGCTTGGCTCTGGAGAGGCTAGTAATGGCGTTATCGGCATGTTAGGTATTGGTAGGCTACGCTCGGTTATGTTACGTTTGGTTACGTTAGGTTAGGGTCGCAACGACTGCTTTGCTATGCACTGCGATTGCGTGGATTTCTGCGCTCTGCTCTCCTGTAATATGTTCTGCTTGGCTATGGGGAGGGCAGCAATAGTGGCCGCGTCATGTTGGGTTGAAGTAGGTTACGCTCGGTTAGTTTACGTTAGCATGGGTAAGGTTTGGATAGCTTTGACTTTTCCGCCATACCCTGCGATTCTATGGATTTCTGCGCGCTACTCTCCTCTAACATGCTCTGCATTTCCAGGGATGCCAGCAATAGCGATCGCGACATATTACGTTGAGTTTGATGACCCTTGGTTAGGTTAGGCTTGGTTAGGGTAGGACGGTATAGCTTTGATTTCTATGCTATACAATGCAATTCGGTGGACTCCTGCGCTGTACATGGCCTTACTATACTCTGCTCGACATTCGGGAGGCCAGCAGTAGTGGTCGCCACACTTCAGGTTGAGTTAGGCTACGTTTGTGTATGTGTCGACTGATTGGGCTAGGAGAGGGTAGCTTTGACCTTTGCGCTATACGTCCTTGCTCCGTGGTTTTCTGCGCTCTACTGTGCTGTATCACGCTCTGCTTGTGTCTGTGGACGCAAGGAATTGTGGTCGCGGCACGTTAGATAGAGATCCGTTACGTTTGGTTAGGATGGCTTCGACTTTTACACCATACGCTGCTACTCTGTGGATTTCTACACCATACACGGCGCTAATAATCTCTGCTTTCCTCTGGCGATGGTAGCAAAGGTAGTCCCGACTCGTTATGTTGAGTTAGGCTACGTTTTGTTAGATTAGCGTGGGGCAGACTAGGTTAGGGTGTTTTCGACATTTGTGCTACACGCTGCCAGTCTATGGACTTCTACGCGCTACTCTCCTCTAATATGTTCTGCTCGGCGATGCGGAGGACAGCAACAGAAGTCTAGGCACGTTAGTTTGCGTTATCTCACGTTTGGTTAGGTCAGGTTATGTCAGGTTAGTTTAGGATACACTTGACTTTCGTGCTTTACACCACAATGCGGCGGACTTCTGCGCTCTACTGTGCTCTAACTTATTCTCCTGGTCTCTGGAGAGGCCAGCAATAGTGGTCTAGGCACGTCAGGTTGAGTTATGTTGCGTTTGGTTGTGTTACGCTTGGTAAGGTTAGGATAGGATAGCCATGAATTTTGTGCTATACACTGTTATTCGGTTAATTCATGCGCCCTTCATAGCTGTACTATACACAGCTCGACACCGAGGAGACCTGGTGGAGTGGTCTCGATTCGTCAGGTCGAGTTAGGCTCCGTTTGGCTATACTTCGTTGGTACATGGTAGGACAGGGTTGCTTTGGCATTCGTGTCATACACTGCTATTCGGTGGATTTTCACGCCCTATATTGCTCTACTATACTCTGCAAGACTCTGGGGAGTCCAGAAATATTTTTCACGGCACGTTATGTTGAGTTGGGCTACGTTCGGTTATGTCAGTTTATGTTAGGATAGGAGAAGGTAGCTTTGACTTTTGTGCCATACACCGCTATTCGGTGGATTTCTGCGCTCTAGCGTGCTCTACTATGCTCTACTCGACCCTGTGTAGGACTGTAATTGCGATCCCGGCACGTTGTGTTCGGTTAAGGTACGTCCGTTTATGTTACGTTTGGCTACGGTAGGAGAGGATAGCATTCACTTTTGTTCTACGCACTGCTATTCGGTGGACTTCTGAGCTCCACTATGCTCTAATTCTCTCCGCCTGGCTCTCGGGAGCCCTGCAACAGTGGCCTCGACTCGTTAGGTTTCGTTAGTCTACGATTGGATACGTCAGGTTTGGTCACGTAGAGTTAGGGTGTCTTAGGCATTTATGCTATTCGCTGCTATTTGGCGGCTTTCTGCGCTTTGGTGTGCTCTATTGCATTCCGGTTGGCCCTGTGGTTCCAGGAATAGAATTATCGGCTCGTCAGCCAATGTTAGGTAACGTTTGACTTTTTTACGTTTGCATAGGTTAGGATTGTTAAGCCTCGGCTCTCGAGCTAAATACCTCTATTCTTTGTATTTCTACGCTCTACATTGCTCTACTATTCTCTGCTCTACTCTAGACATGCCAGTAATTGTCTCATGGCACAATTGTTTGAGATAGGCTACGCTTGGGTATGTTTCGTTTGGCTAGGGTAGGAGAGGGCATCTCTGACTTTTGTGCTATATACTGCTTTTCGGTGGATTTCTGCACTCTACTGTGCACTAGGATACTCGGCTAAGCTATGGGGTGGCCAGCTGTATTGGTCTCGGCACGTTAGTCTGAGTTATGCTGCGTTTGGTTGTGCTACGTTTGGTTAGGTTAGGATAGGATAGCTAAGACTTTTGTGCTATACACTGCCAATCGGTGGATTTCTGCGCTCTGCATTGCTCTACAATGCTCCGCCTTGCTCTCGAAGGCCAGCAATAGTGGTCGCGGTAGGTTATGTAGAGTTAAATTACGTTTGGTTTGTACAGGATACGCTTCGTTCGGCTAAGGTAGCTTCGATTTTTGTGCTGCGCACTGCTATTCGGTGGATTTCTGCGCTCTACTCTGTTCGAATATGCTCTGATTGGCGCTGTGGAGGCCAGCAGTGGTGGTCTCGGCACGTAAGTTTGAGGCAGAACACGTTAAGTTATGTTGCGTTCGGTTAGGTTAAGATAGGATAGATTTGACTTTTACGCTATACACCGCTATTTCATGGATTCGAGCGCTCTAAATTTCCCTAATATGCTCTGCTTGTTTCTGGGGAAGCCAGCAATGGTATTCTCCTCGTGTTATGTTTAGTTAGGTTATGTTAGGTTAGGTTAGGATAGGACAGGATAGCATATGATATCTTTGTCTTTTGTGCTATACACTGCAATGCGATGTATTACTGCCCTCTAGTCTGCTCTAGTATATTCTGCTTGGCCCTGTGGACGGCAGCAACAGAAGTCTCGGCACGTTAGGAAGAGTTATCCTACGTTCGGCTAAGTCATGTTTGGCTATATTGGGATAAGGTAGCTTCGACTGCTGTGCTATGCAGTGCGATTCAATGGATTTCTGAGCTCTGCTCCCATCTAATATGCTCTGCTCGGCTCTGCGGAGGCCATAATGCCGGCCGCAGCACGTTAGGTTTAGTTATTCTGTGTTTGGTTAGGTTTGGATAGGGTTGGTGTGGTCAGGGTATCTTTGACCTTTGTGGTATACATTGCTTCTTGTTGTATTTTTACGATTTACTGTGCTCTACTATACTCTGCTCGACTCTGTGGAGGCCAGTAATGGTTGTCTCGGTGCGTCAGGTTGTGCTAGACTACGTTCGGTTAGGGTATGTTGGTTAGGGTTTGGTCTGGGTAGCTTCGACCTTCGTGGTATAAACAGTTGTTCGGTGCATTTCTGTACTACACTGTTCTCTAGTATGATCTGATTGACTCTGGGGAGGCCAGCAATGGTGGTCTCGGCACGATAGTTGAGATATACAACGTTTTGTTGGGTTACGCTTGGTAAGGTTAGGATAGGATAGCTTTGACTTTTATGCTATAGAACATCCGTGGGACACTGTGCTCTACTGTGCTCCAGTATATTCTACTTGGCTCTGGGAGACAAGCAGTATCGGTCTCGGCATGTTAGCTGGTGTTAGCTTGCGTTCGGTTGGGATAGGTTAGTTTGGGTTAGTTGTGGATTGCTCTGACTTTCGTGGTGTAGACTGTTGCTTGGTTAACATCTGCATTTTACTGTGCTCTAATATGTTGTTCTTGGCTCTGCGATGCCAGCAGTAGAGGTCTCGGCACGTTAGGTTTAGTTATTCTATGTTTGGTTTAGTTAGGTTTGGTCTGGTAAGGTCAGGGTATCTTTGACTTTTATGGTGTACATTACTATTTGGCGCATTTTTAACCTTTACTGTGTTCTACTCTACTCTGTTCGACTGTGTGGAGGCCAGAAATGGTTGTCTTGGCGCGTCAGGTTTTGTTAGGCAACGTTCGGTTAGGGTATGTTAGTTTATGCTAGGCCTGGATAGCTTCGACCTTCGTGGTATAAATAGTTGTTCGGTGCATTTCTGCACTATACTGTTCTCTAGCATGTTCTGCTTGTCTCTGGGGAGGCCAGCAATGGTTGCCTCGGCACCTTTGGTTGAGACAGATAATGTTCTTTTGTGTTACGTCTGGTAAGGTTAGGTTAGGCTAAGTTTGGTTAGGGTTGCTTCGAATTTTATGTTATTCACAGTTATTCGGTGGATGCCTGCCCTTCACTGTGCGTGACTCTAATCAGCTAGACCCCGAAGAGGCCAGCAATAGTGGTCGTGGTACGTTACGTTGAGCCTTGCTACGTTAGACAAGGTCACGTTAGTTTGGGCTCGGTACGGATACCATTGACCTTTCTGCTGTACACGGCGATTATATGGTTTTCTGCACCCTACTCTCCTCTAATATGTTCTGCTTGGCTCTGGGGCTATACGTTGCTATTCGGTTGCTTTCTGCGCTATACTGTGCTCCATTCTATTCCGCTTTGCTCCAGGGAGGACAGCAATTGCAGTCCGTGCGGGCTATGTTGTGCCAGAGTACCTTAGTTTAAGTTAGGATAGAGCAAGTTAGGTTAGTATATCTGCCAGTTTTGAGCACCGCACTGCAATGCGGTGCATTACTACGGTCCACTGCGCTCTTGTATATTCGGCACGACTCTGGGGAAGCAAGCAATAGTGGCCTCGGCGCGATAGGTTATGTTTGGCAATGTTCGGTTATGTTACGTTTGGTTACGTTAGGATAGGGTAGCTTTTGCTACAGCGCTCTGCACTGCGTTTCTATGGATTTCTGCGCCCTACCCTTCTCTAATATGTTGTGCTTGGCTCTGTGGTGGACAGCAATTGTGATCTCGGCACGTTAGTATAAGTTAGATTACGTTTGGTTACGTTAGGTGAGGCTAGGCTAGGGAAGGATGGCTATAAATTTTGCGCTATACGGCTATTCGGTGGGATTCTACGCTCTACATTGCTCTACTATTCTCTGCTCGCCTCGCAGAGGCCAGATATAGTGGTCTCGGCACGTTAGGATGACTTTGGCTAGGTTTGGTTGGGTTACCTTAGTCTGGTTTAGGTTTGGATAGCTGCGACTTCGTGGTGTATACCGCTATAAGGTGGATCTCTGCGCTCTTGTGGTGTCTACTATATTCTTGTTGGCCCTGAGGTATCCAGCAATAGTTGTCGAGGCATGTCATGTTGAGTTATTGTACGTTTGGTCGTCATGCTATTTCACGTCATGTCAGATTGACGTTCGGATAGCTCTTACTTTTTTGCTGTACACTGCGCTTCCATTGATTTCTGCGCTCTACTATCGTCTAATGTGTTCTGCTTGCCTCTGGTGATTTCAGCAATAGTGAACGTGGCACGACCGGCAGTGTTTGGCCACGTTCCTTTAATGTAGGTTAGGTTATGTTTGGTTGGGTTGCCTTTGACTTTTGGGCTATACGCATCCTTTCGGTGGATTTCTACGCTCTACTGTGCTCTAATATGTTTTTCTTTGCTCTTGGGGGAGGGGCAGCATTAGTGGTCTCGGCTCGTTAGGTTTCTTTAGTCTACGTTTGGCTAAGTTAGATCTGGTCGGGTTAGGTTAGGATATGCTTGACTCGTGTGCCATACGCTGCTATTTGGCGGCTTTCTGCTATCTACCGTGCTCCAGTGAATTCTGCCTGACTCAGGGGAGACCAGCAATAGTGGCCTCGGCACGCTATGTTACGCTACTGCACGTTAGGTTATATTACTTTTGGTGATGTTAGGACAGGATAGTCTAGGCATCTGTGTTATACACTTCTCTCCTCCGATTTTTGCGCTCTACTGTGCTGTAGTATATTCTGCTTGGCCCTGGGAGGCCACCAGTAGTGGTCTCGGCACGTTTGTTTGAGTTTAGCTACGTTCTATTATGTTACGTTTGGTTAGGTTAGGACAGGGTATATCTGACTTTTCCGCTATAAACCTCTATTCGGTGGATTTCTGCGCTCTACCGTGCTATAATATGCCCTGATGCCTGTG
>NW_016914500.1:249697-323034 GCF_001483705.2 Eufriesea mexicana
GATGCCAGAAAGCTTGGTTGGCGCACGTTGCCCATAGTTATGTTACGTTTGGTTTTTTAACAATTGGTTACGTTAGGATAGGACAGCTTTGTCTTTTGTGTTATATAATGCTACTCGGCGGATCTCTGCACTCTACTGTACTCTACTATATTCTGCATGGCCCTGCGGATGCCAGCAATAGTGGTCGCCGCGCGTTACGTTCAGTTATGCTACGTTTGGTTAGGTTACGTTAGCTTGGGGTAGTTCCTGATATCTTCGACTTTTCTGCTATACATTGCGACCCTATGGATCTCTGCGCTCGACTGTTCTCTACTATATTCTGCCAGGCAGTGGGAGGCCTGCAATTGTGGTCTCGGCACGACATGTTGAGCTGGCCACGTTTGGTTAATGAAGGTTAGCCCAGGTATGGCTTGGATGTCTTTTACTTCTGTGCTGTACTCTGCAATGTCGTGGACATCTGCGGTCTACTGTCCCCTGGTATGTTCTGCTTGGCTCTGTGGAGGCCAGCAAGCTTGTCCTCGGCACGTAAGGTTCAGCTCGGTTACGTTCGGTTGTGTTACGTCTAATTAGGTTAGGATAGGGCTGCCTTGACTTTTGTTATATACACTGCGATTTTATGGATTGATGAGAGCTACTCCACACTACTATATTGCGCTCGTCTCTGGGGAGTCAAGCAATTGTGGTCGAGGCACGATATATTAAGTTAAGTTACGTTTTGATACGTTACGTTTGATTAAGTTATAATATCGTTGCTTTGACTTCTGTGCTGTACACTGCTATTCGGCGGATTTCTGCTTCCTACTGTGCGTTAATATTTTCTGCTTGGAACTGGAGAGGCCAGTAAGTGCGTCTCGGCACGTAAGCCTGGGATATGTTACGTACGGCTAGGTTACGTCTGGTTAAGCTCGGTAATGATCTCTTCGACTTTCGCGCTATACACTGTTATTCGGCAGCCTACAGAGCGCTACGGAGCTCTACTATAATCTGGTTGGCCCTCCTGGGAGCGGAATTAGTCTTCTCGGTACGTTAGGTTGAGTTATATTACGTTCTGTTAGGTTAGGCTGGGTATACTTCGGTTAGGGTAGCTCTGACTTTCGTGCTATACACAGCCACTCCAAGGATTTCTGCGCTCTAATCTGCTCCACTGTATTCTGCTTGACAATGTGGAGGTCAGCAGTGGTGGCCGCGGCACGATATATTGAGATAGACTATGTTTGGTGAGGCTACGTTTGTTTGGGTTATGTTTGGATAGCTTTCACTTTTCTGCTATGCACTGCGGATACATGGGTTTTGGCGCTCGGCTCTCCACTCATATATTCGGCCTGGCTATTGGGGAGGGTTGCAATAGCGTCCCCGTCACAATGGGTAGCGTTATGCTTCGTTCGGCTTTGTGACGATTGCTTATGTCAGGAGAGGATAGCTTTCACTTTTGTGCTATATATTGATATTCGGCGGATCTTTGCGTTCTACTGTGCTCTAGTGTTTTCTGCTTGGCTGCGGGAGGGCCAGCAATAGTGGTCCCGGCACGTTAGGGATAGTGTGGTTATGTCCTGCTAGTTTAGGTTAGGTCAGGTTATGTTACGATAGTTTCTACTTTTTGCTGTACACTGCTATGCGGTCAAGCTCTGTGCTATACTGTGCTCTAGTACATTCTGCATTTCTCCGTGGAGGCGAGTAATGTTGTCCGCGGCAGTTTACCCTGGGCTATGTTACGTTTGGCTTAGTCAGGGTGGGGTAACTTTGACTTTCGCGATATGAACCACAATCCTATGAACTTCGGCGCTTTCCTGTCCTCACATACGTTCTGCTTGGCTCTGAAGAGTGTAGCAATAGTGGTCACGGCACGTTAGATTGAGATATGTTGCGCTCGGGTACGGTATGGTTTGGTTACGATAGGATGGCTTCGACTTTTGTGCTGTACACTGCTGTTCATAGGACTGCTGCGCTCTGCTGTGCTGTAATATTATCTGCTTGGCTCTGTGGAGGCCAGCAATACCGGTCTTGACGCGTTAGGTTGTGTTATGTTTCGTTTGCTTAGGTTAGGTTATGATAATTTCTGTAAGGTTAGCTTCGACTTCAATGCTATACAACTTTATTCGGCGGATTTCTGCATACTACTGTGCTCTACTGTATTCTGCTTGACCCTGTGGAGGTCAGCAACTGTGGTCCCGGCACTTTGGGTTAAGCTATGTGACGTTTGGCTATGTTAGGTAAGAATAGCTTTGTCTTTTGTGTCTTTTGTCTTGTGTTCACTGCTATTCGGTGGACCTCTGCGCTCTGCTGTGCCCTAATATGTTCTACCTAGCTCTGGGGGGGGGGGAGGGCAGAAGTATAGGACTCGGCACGTATGTATGAGTCAGCTTGCTTTCGGTTATTTTACGTTTGGTTAGGTTCGGTGAGGATAGCTTAGACTTTTGCGCTATACACTCCTCTTCGGCGGATTTCTACGCTCGACATTGCTCTACTATATCCTGTTCGGCCCTGGAGAGGCCAGTAGTTGCGGTCTCGGCACGTTAGGTTGAGCTAGGCTACGTTTTGTTAGGTCAAGCATGATTGTGTTAGGTTTGGATAGCTTTGAATTTCGTGGTATAAACTGTTGTTCGGTGAATTTCTGCGCCCTACTGTGCTCTAATATGTGCTGCTTAGCTATTGGTACGCAAGCAATGGACGTCTCGTCCCGTTAGGTAAAGTTACTCTACGTTTGATTAGGTTAGGTTAGGTCATGTTAGGACAGAATGTCTTCGACTTCTGTGCTATACACAGCTATTTGGTGGCCTTGAGAGCTCTACTGTGCTCTAGTTTATTCTGCTTTTCTCTGTGAAGACCAGCGATATTTGTACCTGCACGTTCGCCTAAGTAAGGATGCGTTCGGTTGTACAACCTTTATATATGTTAGGGGAGGATAGCATTGATTTTTGTGCTGTACACAGATATTGCGTGGATTTCTGCGCTCCACATTGCTCTACTATACCCTGCTCGGCTCTCGGGATGCGAGCAATAGCTGTCGTGGCACGTTAGGTTGAGTTGGCTTACGTTCGATTGCGTCAGGTTAGGTTACGTTTGGTCAGGCTAGCTTTGGCTTCCGTGCTATACACAGATACTCGGTCAATTCCTGACGTCTACTGCGCTCTACTCTAATCTGCTAGATCGTGTGGATGCCAGCAATAGTGGTCGCGGCTGGTTACATTGAGCTTGGTTACATTTGGTTGTGTTACGATAGGATAGGTTCGGGGAGTGTAGCTTCGACTTTTGTGCTACATACCGCTTATCGGCGAATTTCTCTGCTCTACTGTGCTCTAACATGCTCTGCTTTGCCCTGGGAGGCCAGAAATCGTGGGCGCGGCATGTTATGTTATGTCGTGTTACGTTCGGTTAGTTTATGTTTGCATGCTTAAGGCTTGGACCGCATTGACATTTCTGCTATACACTGCGATTCTACAGGTTCCTGCGCCCTACTCCACTGTTATATGCTCTGCATGGCCCTGAGCATGTCATCAATTGTGGACGCGGCACGTTAGGCTGTGTTAGATTACGTTTGGCTTGGTTAGGTTAAGTTGGGTTAGGATGGGATAGCTATGATCCTTCAGCTACACACTGCAGTTCTGTGGGCTCCAGTGCCCTATTTTGCGCCATTGCGCCTTACTTGTCTCCAGCTGTGCCAGGAATAGTGGCCGCAGCACGTTATGTAGAGTAATGTTACGTCTGGATTGGTTAGGCTAGTATAAATTCGGTCAGGATACCTTTGCCTTCTGTGCTGAACACTGCAGTGCGTTGGATTACTTCAATCTACTGCGCTCTAGCATATTCATCTTGACTCTGGGGAGGCAAGCAATAGTCGAACCGGCACGTTGGATTGATTATGGCTGCGTTCGGTTCTGTTACGTGTGGCTATGTTGGGATAGGGTAGCTTCGACTACTGTGTTATGCAGAGCAATTCTGTGGACTCATGCGCCCTACTCTCCTCTAATATGTTCTGCCTGGCTCTGCGGAGGACAGCAATACTGTCCTCGGCACCTTATGTTGAGTTATGCTGCGTTCCGTTGGGTTAGGTTTGGAAAGGTTGGGTTGGCGTATCCTCCACTAATCTGCTGTACGCTGCATTGCGTTGGATTACTGCGCTCGACTGTGCTGTAGTACATTCTGCTTGCCTCTGTAGATGCTAGCAATAGTGGTCTCGGCGCATTCGGTTGAGCTAAGTTACTTTCGGTTACGTTACGTTTGGTGAGGTTAGGAGAGTACAGCTTTGACTTTTGTGATATACACTGCTACTCGGCGTATTTCTGTGCTCTACCGTGGTCTAATATGCTCCGCTTCGTTCTTGGCGTGCCAACAATTGTGGCCGCGGCACGTTACTTTGAGCTGAGTTTCGTTTGGTTATGTTACGGTTTGTTGGGTCAGGAAAGAATGTCTTCAACTTTTGTGCTATACGCTGCTCTTCCGTGGATTTTTCCGCTCTACTGTGTTCTAATACGCTCTGCTTTACCCTGGGGAGGCGAGAGATAGTTGCCGCGTCATGTTACGCTGTGTTAGCTTACGTATGGTTACTATACGTTAGCATGTGTAGGGCTTGGGAATCTTTGCTTTCTCTGCAATACATTGCGATTCTATGGCTTTCTGCGCCCTACTCTGCTCTAGTATGTTCCGCATAGTCCTGTGGTGGACAACAATAGTGTTCCTGGCACGTTAGTCATAGTCAGATTACGTTTGGTTAAGTTATGTTTGGCTAGGTTAGGATGGTATAGATTTAGCTTCTGCGCTACACACTGCTATTCGGTGGATTCCTGTTGTCTACCGTGCTCTAGTACGTTTTGCATGGCCCTGGAGAGGCCAGCATTAATGTTCGTGGCACGACTGATCGAGATACGTTACGTTTGCGTTGGTTAGGTTAGGATAAATTTGGTTAGAATGGCTATATCTTTTGTGCTGTATACTGGTATAGGGTTGATTCCTGCGATCTACTGAGCCCTAGTATGTTCCGCTTGGCTGTTCGGAGGGCAGCCATAGCTGTCTCGGCACATTACGCTGTGGTATGTTGCGTATGGTTATGTTACGTTTGGTTATTGTAGGAGAGGTTGGCTGTGGCTATTGTGCTACACACTGATATTCAGTGTATTTCTGCGCTCTACATTGCCTTACTAAACTCCGCTCCACTCCCTGGAGGCCAGCAATAGTGATCGCGCCACGTTACATTTAGATAGGCTAAGTTCAGTTAGGTTAGGTTAGGAGAGGTAAGGTTAGGTTTTCTTCGACTTTTGTCTAATAAACTGCTATATGGTGGCTTTCTGCGCTCTACTGTGCTGTAGCATATTCTGCCTGGCTGTGGGAAGGCCAGAAATAGTGGCCTCGGCACGTCAGTTAAGTTAGGTTGCGCTTAGTTATATTACGTTTGGATATGTTCGGAGACGATAGCTTTGACTTTTGCGCTTCGCACTGCTATTCGTTCGATTTCTACGCTCTACGTTCCTCTACTATTCTCTGTTCGACTCTGGGGAGCCCAGTAATCGTGGTCTGGGGCCGTTACGTTGTGTGAGGCAACATTTCGCTACGTTACGTTTGTTTGGGTTAGGACAGGATAGATATGACTTTCGTGGTACACACTGATATTCGGTGGATTCATACGCTCTACTGTGCTCTACTATATTCTGTTTGGCCGTTGGGAGTCCAGCAATAGCGGTCGCGCCACAATATGTTGAGTTGGATTATGTTTGGTTAGGTTCCGTTGGTTTGGGTTAGGAATGTGTAGCTTAGACTTTTCCGTTATGCACTGCGGTTCTATGGATGCCTGCGTTACACTATCCACTGGTATGTTCTACTTAGTTCCGGGGTTGCCAGCAGTCGTGGTCGCGTCATGTAAGGTTGCGTTATGTTATGTATGGTTAATTGAAGATTTTCTATGTTAGGAGGTGATAGCTTCGGCTTTTGCGCTGTATACTGCTATTCGGTGTGTTTCAGCGATCTACAGTGCTCTGGTATGTTCAGCTTTCGGTGAGAAAGCCAGCAATAACGTTCTCGGCACAATATTTTGAGGTAGGCTATGTTCGGCTAGGTTTGGCTAGGATATGTTTGGCAGGGGTATCTCCTATTTTTGTGCAATGCACTGCAATTCGGTGGGTGTCTGCGATCTATTGTGCTCGCGTCTGGTCTACTTATCTTTCGGGAGGGCAGCAATAGTTGTCTCGGCACGATGGGTTGTATTATATTAAGTTTGGTTAGGTTAGGTTAGTATAAGTTTGGTTAGGGCGGCCTAGGCTTTTATGCTCTACAAGGCTTTTCGTTGGATTCCTGCGCTCTACATTACTCTAACATGCTCTGCGTGGCTCTGGGGAGCCCAGCAGCAGTAGTCTCGCCGCGTTATGTTTAGTTATGCTATGTTTTGTTATGTTACGTTTGGTTAGGTTAGGAGAGCCTAGCTTTTACTTTTGCGCTACACACTGCTGTTCGGTCGATACCTGTACACTGTATAGCTAAAATAGCATCTGTTTGTCTCTGGGGTGGCCAGCAACAGCGTACGCGGCACGTTTTGTTGGGTTACGTTGCTTTAGCCGGGTTGGCTTCGACTTTTGTGCTACACACGGCAATTCGGTCGATATTTGCGTTCTGCGTTGCTATAATCTCACCCGCTTTTCTTTGGGGAGGCCAGGAATGGTGGTCGTGGCACGTTTGGCTGAGTTAGGGTACATTTTGGTATGTAAGGTACTGCTATGTTTGGTTAGGCTGGTTTTGACCTTTGTGCTGTTTACTGCTATTCGGTGAACCTGTGCCCTCTTCTGAGATCTTGTGTGTCCTGCTTGGCACTGGGGTGGCCAGAAATAGTGGTCTGAGCACGTTATAATGAGTAAGGCTTCGTTCGGCTTGGTTGGGTCAGGGTAAGCTTGGTCAGTCTAGCTTTATCTTTTGCGCTACACGCTGCTATTCGGTGGATTCCTACGCTCTAGTGCGACCGAGTATATCCTGCTTGGCTCTTGGGAGGGCAGCAATAGCGGTCTCGGCACGTTAGGTTGATTTAGGCTACGTTAGGTTATGTTCCGTTTGTTTGGGTTAGGCTTAGCTAGCTTCGACTTTTCTGATAAACCCTGCGATTATATGAAACTCTATGTTATACTCTCCACTAACGTGTTCCTCTTGACTCTGTTAGGACAGCAACAGTGGTCGCGGCACGTTCGGTTGAGCTAGGTTACGTTTGTTTATGTTACATTTGGTTTGGTAAGGAGAGGGTATCTTTGACTTTCAAGATATACAGCGCGATTCCATGGATTCCTGCATTCCACTCTACACTAACATGTTCTGCTTCACTCTGGGCAGGCCAGCAATGGTGGTCGCGACGCGTTAGTTTAAGTTAGGTTAGGTTTGGTCATGTTACGATTAGTTAGGTTAGGAGGAGGTCGCTTTGCCTTTAGTGCTGTAGCCTACTATTAGGTGGATTCCTACGACCTGCGGTGGCCAAACATTTTCAGCTTGTCCCTGGGAAGGCCAGCAATAGTGATCTCGGCACGTTACGTTGTTTCAGGTGTCGTTCTGTTAGGTTGGGCCAGGCGAAGATTGATCAGGGTAGCTTTAACTTATATGCTGTACACTGCTATTCGGTGTACTTCTGCGCTCTACTGTGCTCTAGTATGTCCTGATTGTCTGTGGGGAGGGCAACAGTAGCTGTACCGGCACGTCAGGTTGAGTCAGGCTGTGTGTTGTTATGTTCTGTTGGTTTGGGTTGGGCTTTGGTAGCTTCGACTTCTCTGATCGACACTGCGATTATATGGATTTTGGAGATCTACTCTCCCCTAACGAGTTCCGCTTGACTCTGGAGATGCCAGCAATAGTGGTCGCGGCGCGTTAGGTTGAGTTGGGTAATGTTTGGTTGTGTTACGGTTTGTTTGGTTAGGAGAGGATGGCCGTGACTTTAGTGCTATAATTTGCTATTAGGTAGATTTCTGCTCCCTTCTGTGCTTTAATATTTTCAGCTTGGCTCTGAGAAGGCCAGCAATTGCGGCCTCGGCACGTTAAGTTGTGTCAGGTTACGTTCGATAAGCTTGTCTTAGGCTAAGTTTTGTAAGGATAGCTTTAACTTTTGTGCTGCACAATGCTCTTCGGTAGATTTCTGCGCTGTACTGCGCTCTTGCATGTCCAACTTGGCTATGGGGAGGGCAGAAATAGCGGTCTCTGCACGATAGGTTGTGTTGCGTTACGTTTGGTTATGTTACGGTTTGTTAGGTTGGGAGAGGATAGCCTTGACTAGTGCTGTAGTCTGCTATTAGGTGGACATCTGCTTCCTACAGTGCTTTAATAACTTCACCCTGGCTCTCGGAAGGCCAGCAGTAGTGGTCTCGGCATATAAGGTTGGGTCATGTTACGTTCGGTTGGGCTGCGATAGGCTACATTTGGTTAGGATGGCTTTAACTTTTTTGCTGTACACTGCTATTCGTTGGATTTTTGCGCTCTGCTGCGCTCTAGTATGTCCTGCTTGGCTCTGCGGTGGGCAGCAATAGCGGCTTTGGCACGTTAGGCTGTGTTAGACTATTTTTGGCTATGTTCAGTTGGTTTGAGATAGGTTTGGGTAGCTTCGACTGTCCTGATGTACACTGCGATTCTGTGGGTTAGGTTGGGTTAGGTTAGGCTAGGTTAGGTTCGTTTAGGCTAAGTTTGGGTATGTTCTGCTGCTTTGGGTTAGGCATGGGTAGCTTAGACTTTTCTGATATACACTGCGATTTTATGGACTTCTGCTTTCGAACCTCCACTAGTGTGTTCTCCTTGAATCTGGGGAGGCCAGTAGTAGTGGTCGCTGCGCGTTAGGTTGAGTTTTGCTACGTTTGGTTATGTTACGATATATTATGTTTGGAGGGGATAACTGTAAATCATCTGATGTACACGGCGATTCTATGGATTTTTGTGTTCTACCCTTCACTAATGTGTTCTGAGTGGCTCTGCGGATGCCAGCAACCATGGCCCCGGCACGTCAGGCTGTGTTAAGTGACTTTCGGTTGGTTATGGTTAGGACAGGTTAGGTTAGGGTACCTTCCACTTTTGGGCTACACACAGCAATGCGGCGGATCTCTGCGCTCCACTGTGCTCTAGGGTATTCTGCTTGGCTCTGCGTTCGCCTGCGGTATTGATCTCGGCACATTTGTCTGTGTTGGGTTGTTCTTGGTTATGGTACGTTTAGCTATGTTAGGGTAGGATAGCTTTGAATTTTGTGCTATACACGGCTGTTCGGTTGATATCTCCGCTCTACTGCGCTCTGGTGTACTCTGTTTGGCTTTGTAGAGGACAGCATTAGTGGTCTCGGCACGTTAGGCTCTGTTACATTACGCTTGGCTCGGTTAGGCTTTGTTAGGTTAGGAAGGGATAGCTTTGACTTTTGTGCTATACATCGCAATACGGTGGACTTCTGCGCACTACTGTGATCTAGTGTTCCCTGCTTTGCTCTGGGAATTACAGAAATAGAGGCCGCGGCGCGTTAGGTTCTGATATGATACGTTTCGTCAGGTTTGGTTTGTTTGTGTTAGGTTAGGATATCTTTGATCTTCATGCTATGCATTGCCATCCGATGGACCTCGGCGCTCTACTCCCTCCTAATATGACCTGCTTGGCGGTGGGGAGGCCAGAAATCGTTGGCTAGGCACGTTATCTTGGGATTGATTATGCTTGATTAGGTTATGTTAGGTCAGATTAGGTTAGGTCACCTCCTACTTTTTTGCTATACTCTGCTATTCGGACGATTTCAGCTGTCTATATTGCTCTGCTATGCTCTGTTTAGCTCTCGTGATGCCAGCAATAGATTTCGTGGGACGTAAGTTTGGATCACGTTACGTACGCTTGTGTCACGTTTGGTTAGGTTCTGAAAGTATAGCTTTAGCGTCTACGGGGAGGCGGGAAATATTGGTCGCGGAACGTTAGGTTTAGGTACTCCGCGTTCGGTAATGTTACATTAGGCATGGTTAGGATAGGTTAGCTTTGACTTCCGGGCTGTACACAGTTATTCCGTGGATTCCTGCGCTCCTCTGTGCGCTAGCCCAAAGCTGCACGGCCCTTGGGGGCCAGCAATATTGGTCGCCGCACGTTGCGCTGAGACCTTCTACGTTAGGCCAGGTTATGGTAGTTCGGATTAGGTTTGGATATCTTTGACTTTTCTGCTGGACACTGCGATTCTGTGGATATCTGTGCCATACTCCCTTCTAATGAGGTCTGCATGGCTCTGGGGAGGTCAGCAATAATGGTGGCGACACGTTAGGTTGAGTTTGATTACGCTTGGTATTGCACGATTTGCTTGGTTGCGATATGTTACTTATGCCTTTTGCGCTATAAACTGCCACCCGGTGGATTTCTGTGCTCTAGTGTGCTGTACTATATTGTTATGCTGAGGCTGTACTATTGCCTCGCTCTGGGGAGGCCAGCAATGGTGGTTTCCGCGCTTTAGTTTGAGACAGATAACTCTTGGTTATGTTACGTTTGGTCAAGCTAGGCGAGGATAGCTTAGGCTTTTGGGCTGTACACTGCTTTTCGGTTGATTTCTGCGTTCTACTGTGCTCTAATGTGCAATGATTTGCTCTGTCGATGCCGGCAATAGCGGTCGTGGCACGTTCAGTTGGGTTATGTTACGTTCGGTTAGTGTAGGTTAGGTTAGGTTGGGACAGGGTAGCATAGACTTTTGTGCTATACACTGCTTTTCTGTGGATTTCTGCGCTCTCCGTTGCTCTAATATGCTCTGCTTGTCACTGGTAAGCCAGCAATTGTAGTCTCGGCAAGTTAGGTTTTGTTAGAATGCGTTCGGTTTGGTTAGGGTACGTAGCGGCAGACTAGGGTAGCTTCGAATTTCTTGTTCTGTGCTCTATCATATTCTGCTTGCATCTGGTGAAGCCAGCAATGGTGGTCACTGCACGTTAGGTATAGTCACTCGAAGTTCGGATAGGTTAGGTTAGGCATGGCTAGGTTAGTGTATGTTCGAATTTTGTGCTATACATTGCTGTTTGGCTATGTTCTGCGCTCTACTGTGCCCTACTACACTCTGCATGCCTCTAGACAGGCTAGCAATAGTGGTCGTGGCACGACAGACTTTGTTAGGATACGGTTGGTAATGTTGTGTCTGGTTTGGTTAGGACAGGATTGCTGCGTCTTTTGTGCTATACACCGATATTTGGAGGATTACTACGGCTATACATTGCTCCACTGTACTCTGCTCGCCTCGGGTTCGGACTGTAATAGTGGTCTCGGCAGATTAGGTTGAATTAGGCTACGTTTGGCTAGGGTATATAAGCATGGGTTAGGTTCGGATAGCTTCGACTTTCGTCGAATAAACTGTTTTTTGGCGGTCGTCTGCGATCTTCTGTGCTCTTGTATGTTCTGCTAGGCTCTGGGGAGGCCATAAATAGTGGTCTCGACACGTTAAGATGAGATAGGTAACGTTTGGTTATGTTGAACGAACATACTCTGCTTGGAGCTGCGGAGTCCAGCATTAGCGGCCTCGTCCTGTTAGATTGTGTTAGGCTGCATTTGGTTGAGGTACGTTTGGACAGGTCAAGACAGGATAGCTACGTCCTTTGCACTGTACGCAGCTGTTCGGTGAATTTCTGCGTTCTACTGTGATCTAATATTCCCTGCTTGGCTCTGGAATTTCCAGAAATGGTGGTAGCGGTGCGTCAGGATGTGTTATGTTACGTATAGTTAGGTTATGCTGGTTTGTGTTAGATTAGGATATCTCTGACTCCAGTGCTAAAACTGCCATTCTGTGGACCTCTGCGATATACTCCGCCCCAGTATGCCCTGCTTGGCGATCGGAGGTCCAGCAATACTTGCATAGGCACGTTAGGTTGGAACTGGTTACGTTCAGTTATGTTAGGTTAGGTCAGGTTATGTTAGGATATCTTCTACTTATCTGCTTTACACTTCTATGCGCCGGATTTCTGCGCCCTAATGCGCCCTAGTATATTCTGCTTGGCTCTGGCGTGCTCCGTAACACTGGTCTAGGCACGTTGAGAAGGTTACGTTACTGTCGGTTATGTTATGTTTGGTTAGCTTACGCTAGGTTAGCTTTGACTTTTGTGCTTTACGCTGCTATCCGGTGTATTTCTTCACCCTTCTGTTATATAATGCTCTCTACTTTGCTGTTGGGAGGCCATAAATAGTGTACGCGGCGCGATATGATCGGTTAGGTTACGTTTGGTTATGTTACGCTTGTTTACGGTACGACAGGATATCTTTGACGTTTGCGCTATACACTTCTATTCGGCGGATTTCGCTGCTGTTCGTTGCTCTCCTATACCTTACACGAATCTGGGGAGGCCAGTAACGGCGGTCGAGGCACGATAGGTTTATTCTTGTTACGTTCCCATATGTTAGGTTTGCTTAGGTTTGGTCCGGACGGCTTTGACTTTTGTGCTATAGTCTGCTATTAGGTGGATCTCTGCACCCTACAGTGTTTTAATATCTTCAGCTTGATTCTGGGAAGGCCAGCAACAGTGGTGTCGAACCGTTATGTTGGATCAAGTTACGATCGGTTAACTTGGGCTATTCAATGTTTGGTCAGGATAGCATTAACTCTTGTGCTGTACACTGCTATTCGCTGGATTTCTGCGCCCTACCGTGCTCTAATATTTTCAGCTTGGCTCTGGCAAGGCCGGCAAAGGTGGTCTCGGCACCTTACGATGTGTCAGGTTACGTTCGGTTAGGTTGTGATAGGACACGTTTGGTAAGGATAGCTTTCACTTTTGTGCTGTACACTGCTATTCGGATGATTTCTGGTCTCCACTGTGCTCCAGTATGTCCTGCTTGGCTATGGGGAGGGCAACAATAGCGTTGTCGGCACTTTAGGTTGTGTCAGGCAATGTTCGATTATGTACTGTTCGTTTGGGTTAGGTTTGGGTAACTCTGACTTTTCCGATATACACTGCGATTTCATGACTTTCTGCCTCCTACGCCCCACTAGCGTGTTCCGCTTGCTCTGGGGAGACCAGCAATAGTGGTCACAGCACGCTTGGCTGAGTTGGGTTACGCTTGTTTATGTTACGATTGGTTGGGTTTGGTGGGGATAACTTTGTCTTTAGTGCTGTATTCTGCTATTACCTGGATTCCTGATCCCTACAGGGAGTTAATATCTTCAGCTTGCGTCTGGAAAGCCAGCAATAGCGTTCTCGATAGGTTATGCTGAAATAGGCTACGAACAGTTAGGTTGTGTTGAGCAATGTTTGGTCAGGATAGCTTCAACTTTTGTGCTGTACACTGCTATTCGGAGGATTTCTGCGCTCTACTCTGCTCTAGTCTGTCCTGCTTGGCTCTGGGGGGCAGCAGTGGCTGTCTCGGCACGTTAGGTTAAGCTATGCTACGTTTGGTTATGTTCTGTTCGTTTGCTAGGTTTGGGTAGCTCTGACTTATCCGATATATACTGCGATTTTATGGATTTCTGCGTCCTACTCCCCGCTAATGTGCTTTGCTTGGCTCTGGGGTGGCCATCAATAGTGGTCGCGGCACGTTAGGTTTAATTAGGTTACGTGTGGTTATGTTACGATTGGTTGGATTAGGAGAGAATAGCTATGACTTTAGTGCTGTAATCTGCAATTTGGCGTATTCCTGCGCCACAGGGGGGCTCTAGTGCCCTCAGCATGGCCCCGGGAGGAGCAGCAATAGTGGCCTCTGCACGTTACATTATGTCAGATTAGGTTCGGATACGTTAGGTCGGGCTAGGTTTTGTCAGGATGGCTTTAACTTTTGTGATGTGCACTGCTGTTCGGTTGACTTCTGCGCTCTGCTGTGATCTAGTATGTCCTTCTTGGCTCTGGGGAGGCCAGTAATAGTGGTCGCTGCACGTTAGTGTAAGCTAGGATACATTTGGCTATGCTATGATTCTCAACGGTTGGAGACGGAAGCTAGGTTTTTAGTGCTACTGTCTGCCATTAGCTTAATTGCTCCACCCTACAGTGCTCTATTATTTCTAGCTTAGCTCTGGCAATCCCAGAATTAGTGGTCTCGGCACGATATGATGAGTCAGGTTACGTTCGGTTAGGTTGTGTCAGGATAAGTATGGTCAGGATAGCTTTAACCTTTGCGCTGTACATTGGTATTCGGTGGATGTCTCAGCTCTACTGTGCTTTAGTATGTCCAGCTTGTCTCTCGAGAGAGCAAAAGTAGCGGTCTCGGCACGTAAGGTTGAGTTATGTTATGCTCGGTTTTGCTACTGTTCGTTAGGTTAGGAGAGGATAGCTTTGACTTTAGTGCTATAGTCTCCTATTAGGTGGGCTTCTGCTCCCTACAGCGCTTTGAAATTTTCAGTTCGGCCCTGGGAATGCCAACAACAGTGGTCTCGGCACGTTATGTTGATTCAGGTTATGTTCGGTTAGGTTGGGCTAGGGAATGCTTGGTCAGGATAGCTTTAGCTTTTCCGCTGTACGCAGCTTTTCGTTGAATTTCTGCGCTCTACTGTGTTCTAGCATGACCTGCTTGGCTCTGTGGAGGCAAGCAATAGTGGTCTCGGCACGTTAGTTAGAGCTTGGCTACGTTCGTTTATGTACCGTTTGGTCATGATAGGATAGGGTAGCATTAACAATTGTGCTATGCACTGCGATTCTATGCACTTCTGCTCTCTACTTTCCTCTAATATGTTCAGCTTGGCCCTTGGGAGGCCAGACATAGCAGTCGCGGCACGTTAAGTAGTTTTGGGTTAGTGATTAGGTAGCGTTTGGTTAGGCTGCGATTGCTGTGACTCCTGTGCTGCTCACCGCAATTCGATGAACTTCTGCTGCATATTGTGCGCTAGCACAATCTGCCTGTTTCCGGCGACGCCAGGAATAGTGGCCGCGGCAAGTTAGGTTGAGTTACGTTACGTTTGGTAAGGTTACGTTTGGTTAGGTTCGGATTGGGTAGCCTTGGCTTTTGTGATATACACTGATATTCTGTGGATTTCTGCGCCCTCCAGTGTTCTAACGTGCTCTGCATGGCGCTGCAGGGGGCCAGCAATAGTGGTCGCGGCACGTTACGTTGTGTTTGCCTACGATAGGTTAGGTTAGGTTAGTTTGGGATGGGTTTGGATATTTTTGACTTTTCTGCTGTATACTGCGATCCTATGGATTTCTGCGCCCTACTCTCCTCTAATATGTTCTGCTAGTCTCCGTGGACGCCAGGAATAGTGCTCTCGGCACGTTAAGTTGAGTTTTAGTACGATTTGTTTTGACACGTTTTGTTAGGTTTGGCCGAGACAGCTCTGACTTTTATGCTGTACACTGCCATTCGGACGATTTCAGAGTATTACGCTGCTCTGCTATACTCTGCTTAGCTCTCGAGAGGCCAGAAGTGGCTGTCGTTGCACGTAGGTTTGGATAACGTTACGTCTGCTTATGTTGCGTTTGGTAACGATAGGATAGGATTGCTTTGTCTTCTGTGCTATACACTGGCATTGTATGGATTTCCGCGCTCTACTGAGCTCTGGTATAATCTGCTTGGCTCTGGGGACGCCATGAAGTGTGGTCTCGGCACGCTAGGTTGTGTGATTTTACGGTCGGCTTGGCTAGGTTATGTTATGTTTTGTTAGGATAGCCTTGTCCTTTGTGCTGCACACTGCTACTCGGCCTATATCTGTGCACTGGATTGCTTTACTAGCGTCTACTTGAAACTGTGGATGCTGCCAGTAGCGGCCGTGGCACGTTTGGTTGAGATAGGCCACATTTGGTTTGGTTAGGTTAGGTAAAGTTAGGCTAGGATGCTTTTGACTTTTGTGCTTTATACTGCTTTTCGGTCCATATTTGCGATCTGCGTGGCAGTTCTAGCATCTGTTCGTCTCTGGGGAGGCCAGCAATGGCTGTCGTGGTACGGTTGGATGAGCTAGGTTACCTTTGGTTAGGTTAGGTTAGGTTAAGTTTATTTAGGAAGTCTTTGATTTTTGTGCCTTGCACACCAGTGCGGCAGACTTCTGCGCTCTTCTGTGCTCTGGTATATTATCCTTTCCTCTGGGGAGGTCAGTATTAGTGGTCTCGGCACGTTAGGTTAAGTTAGGTTGTGTTAGGTTATATTAGATTTGGATGGGTTAGGGTAGGATTGTTATGACTTTTGTGCTATGCACCGCTATTCCGAGGATTCCTACGCTGTACGTTTCTCTACTATGCTCTGCTCGTCACCGGGGTGGCCAGTAACTGTGGTCTCTGCCCGTTTGGTTGAGTTGTATTACGTTCGGTTACGTCACGTTTGGTCAGGTTAGGGGAGATTTGCTTAGACTTTCGAGCAGTACACTGCTCTTCGATCGATATCTGCGCTCTACATTGCTCTTCTACTCTCTGCTCGACTCCCGGGAGGTCAGCAATTGTGGTCGCGGCGCACTTTGTTTAGCTATGCTGCGTTCGGTTAGGCTACGTTATGACAGGTTTAGTTAGGGTATCATCCACTCCTTTTCTTTACGCTGCAATGCGGTGGATTACTGCTATTGACTGTGCTCTAGTACAATCTGCTTGGTACTGGGGAGGTCAGCAATAGTGGTCTCGCACGTCAGGACGGTATATGTTACGTTTGGTTACGTTACGTTTGGTCAGGATAGGATACGATAGGTTTGTCTTTTGTGCTATACACCGCATTACGGTTGATTTCTGCACTCTACTGTGCTCTATTGTGTTCTCCTACGCACTGGGAGACCAGCAATAGCGGCGGTGGCACGTTTGGTTGAGTTACGTTACGCTTGGCTTGATTAGGGCAGGTTAAGTTTGGTTAGGATGGCCTTGACCTTTGTGGTATACTCTGCTATTCGGTGGGATAATACGCTCTACTGTGCCCTAGTATGCTCTGCTTGGCTCTGGCTACGCCAGTAATGGCTGTCTCGGCTTGCAGGGTTGAGTTACATTACGAATGGCTTGGCTAGGTTCGGACAGGTTTGGATAGGGTGGTTTTGACCATTGTGCTGTACACCGCTGTTCGGTCGATATCTGCGCTCTGCGTTACTCCGCTAGTATCTGCTTTTCTCAGGGGATGCCTGTAATATTCGATGTGGCACGTTTGGCTCATCTTGGTTACGTTTGGTTAGGTTGGGTTTGGTTAATTTCGGATAGGATGGCTTTGATTTCTGTGCTATACACTGCTGTTCGGTGGATTACTGCGCTTTGCTGTGCCCTAGTACGTTCTGCTTGGCTATGGGGATGCCAGCAGTATTGGTCTCAGCACGATAATATGAGATATGTTGCGTTTGGTTATGTTACGTTCTTCTATGTTAGGACAAGGCAGCTTCGCTTTTGTGCTATTCACTGCAACTCGCTGGACATCTTCGCTCTACATTGCTGTATTATGCTCTGCTCGAATATCTGGATGCCAGCAGTCGTGGTCGCCGCAAATTAGGTTGGGTTATATTGCGTTTGGTTAGGTTAGGTTGAGTTATATTACGTTTGGTTTGGTTAGGTTGCGTCATGTTGCGTTAGGTTACCTTTGACTTTTGTGCTACACTCTGCTATTTTGTGGACTTCGGCGCTCTTCTGTGCGGTATCGCACAGTGCTTGTCTCCGTGGACGCCAGGTATAGTGCTCTCGGCACGTTAGGTTGAATCACGATGCGTTTGGTTAGGTCAGGCGTGGTTATGTTTTGTTAGGGCATCTTTGACATTTGAGCTATGCACAGCCATTTGTACTACTTCAGCGTTCTACATTGCTCTGCTGTACTCTGCTTAGCTCTCGTGAGGCCAGCAATAGCGGCCGTGGCACGCCAGTTTGTGTTACGCTACTTCCGCCTATGTTACATTTGGTTGGATTAGGACAGGATAGCTTTGGCTTTTGAGTTATAATCTGTTGTTCGTAGGATTTCTACGCTCTACATTGCTCTGCTGCACTCTGATCGACCCTGGGGAGGACAGTAATGGTGGTCTCAGCACGTTAGGCTGAGTTAGGCTACGTTTGGTGATGTAATGTTAGTTTGGATTAGGTTTGGATTGCTTTGACTTTCGTGGCATGGACTGCTTTTCGGTGGACTTCTGCGCTCTGATGTGCTGTAGTATTTTCTGCATGAAGGTCATACTAGAGAACAGTAGAGCGTAGAAATCGACCGAGTAGCAGCGTAGTCCGCGAAAGTCGAATCTATCCAAACCTAACCCAAACGAACATAACGTTACCAAACGCAACATAACACAACGTAACAGGCCAAAACCACATATAGTGGCCTCCCTTACGCCAAGCAGAGCATATTGGGGCACAGTAGAGCGCAGAAGTACCCAGAATTGCCACGTATAGGACAAAAGCCTGTAATAATGGTCTCGACACGATAGGTTGAGAAGGGATACGTTTGGCTACGTTGTGCGTTCTCTGGTTAGGTATGAGTAGCTTCGACTATGCTGCCACACTGCGATTCTATGGACTTCTGCCCTGCACTGTGCGCTGCAACCATCTGCTTGTGTCTGGGGATGCCAGAAATAGTGGTCGTGGCAAGTTAGGTTGAGTTATGTTGCGTTCGGTCAGGCTAGGCTTGGGCAGGAATGGCCGGGATAGCTTTGACTTATGCGCTATACCCTGACCTTCGGTCGATTTCTGCGCTATACATTGCTCTACTATACTCTGCTGAACATTCGGGATGAGGGCAATTGTGCTCGTGGCAAGTTAAGTTGAGTTAAGTTATGTTTGGTTGGGTTAGGTTAGGATAAGTTTGGTCCTGGTAGCTATGACTCTCGTGCTATACACCGTTTTCCGGTGGATACCTACCCTCCTCTGTGCTATTCTCTAATCTTCTAGTCCGCGGGAGGCCAGCTACACTGGTCGCGGCACGCTAGGTTGAGCAACATTACGTTTGGTTAAGTAAGATTTGTTAAGGTTAGGACAGGGTAACTTTGTCTTTCGTGCTGTACACTGCTATTGAGAGGACTTCTGCGCTCTACTGTGATGTAATATTCCTTGCTTTGATCTGGGAATCCTTGAAAGAACGGCCGCAGTGCGTTAGGTTGTGTTACGTTATGTTCTGTTAGGTTAGGATTGTTTGGGTTGGGTAAGGATATCTTTGAATTTCGTGCTATACGATGACGCTCTATGGAATTCTGCGATCTACTGTCCTGCAATATGCCCTGCTTGGCGGCTCCGAGGGCAGCATTTGTGGGCTAGGCACGTCAGGTTGGTATTGTTTACGTTTGACTGGGTTAGGTAAGGTCAGATTAGGCACTGGTACCTTCTACTTTTTGCTATACACTACCATTCGCAAGATTTCAGCGTTCCACATTTCTCTGCTATACTCTGCCTAGCTCTCGCGCGGCCAGCAATGGTGGTCGTGGCACGACATGCTGCGTTACGGTACGTCCGCATATATTACGTTTGGTTAGGTTAGGATAGGATAGCCGCGGCTTTTGTGCTATACGTGGGAACTCGGTGGATTTCTGCGCTCTACAGTGCTCTAATGTTTGTAGCTTGTCTCTGCGAACGACAGCAATAGTGGTCTCGGCACGTTATGTGGTGACAGGCTACGTCCGGTTAGGCTGGGTTAGGCTAAGTTTGGTTAGGGTAGCATTAACTTTTGAAATGTACGCAGCTATTCGGTGGACTTCTGCGAACTAGTGTGCCCTAGTATGTCTTGCCGGGCTTTGGGGAAGGCAGCAATTGCTGTCTCGGCAAGTTAGGTTGAGTTAGGTTATGTTTGGCTATGTCATGTTGGTCTGGCTTAAGTTTGCGTGGCGTTGCCTTTTCAGATATACACAGCGATTCTATGGATTTATGCGTTCTACCTTCCACTAACGTTTTCTGCTTGGCTCTGTGGAGGACAGCAGTACCAGTTGCGTCACGTTAGGTTGTGCTAGGCTTCGTTCGGTTATATTACGTTTGGTCAGGTTAGGAGCGTGTAGCTTTTACTTTCGGACTATATTCTGACATTAGGTGGATTTCTGAGCCCTACAGATCGCCAATATTCTCATCTAGGCTCTGGTAAGGCCAGTAATAGTGGTCTCGACACGTTATGTCCAGTCAGCTTGCGTTCGGTTATTTTCCGTTGTCTTGGGTTACGCTTGTGTACCTTTTGCTTTTCTGATATACACTGCTGTTCTATGGATTTCTGCCATCTACTACCACTAATGCGTTCCGCTTGGCTCTTGGAATTCCAGCAATAGAAAGCCGCGGCACGTTGTGTTGTGTAAGGCTGTATTTGTTTATGCTCTGTTGGCTTGGGTTAGGGTTAGGTAGCTTCGGCTTTTCTGATATACACAGCGATTCCATGAAGTTCTGCATTCTACTCTCCACTAATGTGTACTGCATGGCTCTCGGGAGGCCAGAAATTTCGATTGCGGCACTTTGGCTTGTGTTTGGTTACGTTTGTTTATGTTACGATTTGTTAGGTTAGGAGATGATAGCTTCGTCTTTAGTGACATAGTATGCTATCTGGCGTATTTCTGCGCCCGACAGTGCTCTAATATTTTCACCTTGGTTCTGGAAAGGCCAGCGAGTGTGGTCGAGGCAAGTTATGTTGTGTCAGGTTACGCTCGGTTAGTTTGGGATAGGCGACGTTTCATTACGGTAGCTTTCACTTTTGTGCTGTACGCCACTCTTCGGTGGATTTCTGCCACCTACCTTACTCGAGTATTCCCTGAATGTCTCCGGAGAGGGCAGCAATTGCGTTCTCGGCACTTTAGGCTGAGTTATGCTATGCTTGGATATCCTGTGTTTGTTTGGGTTAGGTTTGGGCAGCTATGAGCTTTCTGATAAACAGTGCGTTTCCATGGATTCCTGCGCTGCGCTCTCCACTAATGTCTTCTGCTTGGATCTGGGTAGGCCAGCAAGAGTTATCCCGGAACGTTAGGTTGAGTTATGTTACGTTTGGTAATGTTACGATTGGTTGGGTTAGGAGAGGGTAGCAGCGGCTTTAGTGATATTATCTGCTATTAGGTAGATTTCTGCGCCCTACAGTGCTGTAATATTTTCTCTTTGTCTCTGGGAATGCCAGCAATAGTGGTCTCGGCACCTTACGCTGCCGTAGGCCTTGGCCTACGTTCCTTTGGGTTAGGCTAGCTTAGGCTAGATTAGGTTATCCTTATGATTTGAGCTTTACAATTCAACGCCGCGGACTTCTGCGCTCTATTGCGCTTTAATACGCTCTGCTTGTCTCTGGGGTGTCCAGCAATAGTGGTCTCGGCACGTTAGATTCGGTCACGTTACGTTTGGTTATATTAGGTTGGTTCGTGTTAGGAAAGGAGAGCGTTGACTTTTCCTCCTACACACTGCCATTCGATGGACTTTTGCCCTCTGCACTCCTCTAATATGTTCTGCCTGTCGTTGTGGAGGCCAGCAATGGTAGTCTGGGCACGTTAGGTTCCATTACCGTGTGTTTGGCAATGTTACGTTTTGCTATGTTAGGATATATTTACCTAGATCTTTGCGCTATACTCTGCTATTCAGTGGATTTCTTCGCCCCATATTGCACTGCTATACTGTGCTCGACTCTGTGGAGGCCAGCAAATGTGGTCACAGCGCGACAGGCTATGTTAGGCTACGTTTGGTAAGTTCTGGTTAGGTTAGGATAGGAGACGGTAGCTTTGACTTTTGTGCCATACGCTCCTACTCGGTGAATCTCTGTGCTCTACTGTGCCCTCATTTATTCTGCTTGGCTCTGGGGAGGCCAGAAACTGTAGACTGTGCACGTTAGGTTGGATTATGTTCCGCATGATTGTGCTAAGTTTCGCTAGCTTAGGATAGAGTAACTTTGACTTTTGAGCTATACACTGCTATTTGGTGGATATCAGCGCTCTGCATTGCTCTACTATACTCTGCTCGACCATGCGGTGGCCGGTAGTAGTGGTCGTGACACAATAGGTTGAATTACGTTACGTTTGTTTATGCTTGGTTGGGTCTGGCTTGGTTATGGTGACTTTTACTTTTGCGGTGTACGCTCTTACACGCTGGACTTCAGCGCTCTTCTGTGCTCTAATATTTTCCGCTAGGCATTGCGGAAGCCAGAAATGGTGTTCTCGTCACGTTAGTCTTAGTTAGTCCACGTTTGTATTTGCTACGTTCGGACAGGTTAGGTTAGAATATATTTGCCTTTTGTGCTATACGCCGCTATACGGTGGCTCTCCGCGCTCTACAATGCTATATCATATTCTGCATGGATCTAGGGTTTCCAGCAACAGTGGTCTCGGCACGTCAGGTTAAGTTGGATTATGTAAGGTTATATAAAGTATGGTCTGGTTAGTATAGTATAGCTCCGACTTACGTGCTATAAACTGCTATTCGGCGTATGTCTACGATCTACGTTGCTCTACTATACTCTGCTCGATTCTGTGCGGGCCAGTAATATTGGCCGAGGCACGTTAGTTTGGTTTCGGCTACGTTTGTTTATGTCACGTTTGGCTAGGATAGGGTAGTATAGCTTCGATTATTGTGCTGTGCATTGCTATTTAGTGGATTCCTGCGATCCATTGTGCCCTAAGACGCTCTGCTAGGTTCTGGGGATGCCAGCAATACCTATCTCGGCACGTTAGCTTAAGTCATGTTACGTTTGGTTAGTTTATGTTAGTATTGGTAAGGTTTGCATAGCTTTGATTTTTCTGCTATACGCTGCGATTCTATGGATAATTCCTGCGTTCTACTCTCCTCTAAAATGCTCGGATTGTCTCTGCGGATGCCAGCAATAATGTTCGCGGCACGTTACGTTTAGTTAGATATCGTTGGATTAGGATCGGTTTGGTTGGTTTGTGTTGGTCTGGGACATGATAGCTTTGACTTTCCTGCTATACAATGCTATTCGGGGGATTTCTGCGCTCTGCTGAGCCCTAATATGCTCTGCCAGTCCCTCAGGAGGCCAGCAATGGTGGTTTCGGCACGTTGGACTAGGTTAGCCATTGTTTGGTTTTCTTACGTTAGTTTGGATTAGCTTCGGATAGCTCTGACTTTCGCGTTATATACTGATATTCGGTGGATTTCTGCGCTCTACTCTGCTCTGCACGGCTCTGGGAAGGCCAGCAATAGCAGTAGCGTCTCCTTAGGTTGTGCTAGGGTACGTTTGGGTATTTTACGATTGGTTAGGTTTGTTGAGGGTAGCTCCGTCTTTTCTGCTGTACACTGCGTTTCTATGTTTTCATGCGCTCCACTCTGCTCTTATATGCTCTGGTTGACTCTGCGGAGGTCTGCAATAGTTGTCGCGCCGCGTTAGGGTGAGATTGACTACGTTTGGCGAGGATATGTTTCCCTGAGTAAGGTTCGGATGGCTCTGGCTTTCATGGTATACACGGCTATTCGGCGGATTTCAGCGCTCTACTTTGCCCCGGTATGATCCACTTGGCACTGCGGAGACTAGCACTAGTGGTCTCGGCACGTCAGTTTGGATTATGTCGCACTTGGTTATGTTACGTTTGGTTAGGTTAGGATAGGATAACTTTGACACTCGAGATATACACCTCTATTCGGTGGATTTCAGCGATCCTTGGGCCTTGGGACGTTATGCTGTCTCAGGCAACGTTATCTTGGGTGAGGCTTTGTCTGGTTATTTCAGGTAATCCTCGAACTTTGCGCTATGCACTGAAACGCCGTGGATGTCTGTTATCTTCTGTGCTGTAGTATATTGTGCTTGTCCCTGGGGAGGTCAGCAATAGCGGTGTAGGGCCGTCAGATGTAGATAGCTTGCGCTTGGTTACCCTACTTTTGTCTCGGTTAGGACAGGACAGCTTTGAATTTGTGCTATATGCTCCCATTTGGTTGATTGCTGCGCTCCACTGTGATCAAATATGCTCCGCCATGCTCTGTGGACGCCAGAAACTGTGGTCGCTGCGCGTTATGTATAGTTAGGTTAGGTTTGTTTAGGTTAGGATAGGATACCTCGGACTTTTGTGCTGTACACTGGAATGCGGTCGATTTCTGCGCTCTACTGGTCTCTAGTATGTTCTGCTTGACTCTGGGGAGGCCTTGAATAATGGCCTCGCAGCGTTGGGTTGAGATAAGCTACGTTTGTGTGGGTTATGTTAGCCACGGTTAGGTATGGATTGCTTCGATTTTTCTGCTATAGACTGTGATTCTATTGATTTCTGCCCTCCACTAACCTCTATTATGCTCTGCTCAGCTCCTTGGCAGCCAGCAATACTAGTCACGGCACATCAGTCTGGGTTAGATTACGTTTGGCCGGGTTTGGTTGTTTTGGGTTAGGTCAGGGTAGCATTGACTTTTGAGCTCAACACAGCTATCCTATGGACTCCTGGGCTCTTCTGTGCACTCCCATATCCTGCTTGCCTCTGGGGACGCCACCAATAGTCGTCGCGGCATGTTACGTTGTTTGTTATAGGTTTGTGCAGGTTATCCTGCACTTTTGTGCTACACACTGCACTTGGGTGGATTTCTACGAGCTACATTGCTCTACCCTAATTCTCTCGAGTCTAGGGTGGCCAGAAATGGTGGTCTCGTCACGTTAGGTTCAGTTATCCAACGTTTGGTTATGTTATGTTTGTTTGTTTTGGGTAAGGGTAGCTTTGACTTTCGTGGTATACACTGTTATTCTGGGCACTTCTGTGCTCTTCTGTGCTCTACTGTATTCTGCTTTGCCGCGTGGCGTTAAAAAATAGTGGTCGCGGTTCGTTATGTTGAGTTAGGCTACGTTTGGTTAGGTTATGTTGGTTACGGTTAGGTTTGGTCAGAAGGTCTTTGCATTTTCTGATATAAACTGCAGTTCGGTAGGATTCTTCGCTCCACTGTGCTCTTCTATATTCCGCTTTTCTCCGCGGAGGCCAACAATATTAATCGCGGCGGGCTAGGTTGAGTTAGGTTGCGTTCTGTTATGTTAGGTTTGTCTTGGTTAGGTTAGGATACCTTTGACTTGTCTACTGTTCATTGACATTCTATGGTCTTCTGCGCTCTACACTCATCTAATATGTTCTTGTTGGCTCTGGCGAGGCCAGGAATGACGGCTTCGGCGCGATAGGATTGGTTAGATTACGTTTGTCTTGCCTAGGTTAGGTTTGGTTTGGTTAGAATAGCTCTGACTTTTCTGCTTTACATTGAGATTCCATGGACTTCTGTGCTCTATTCTTCTGTAATTTGTTCCACTCGGATGTTTTGGTGCCAGCAATAGCTTTCGCGACACGTTAGAGTGTGTCACTTTACGTTCGGTTGTTTTGCGGTTGGTTATGTTAGGATAGGATAGCTTTGGGCTTTGTGCTATACACAGGCATTCGGTGCTAATCTGCGCTATCCTGTGCTCCAGTATGTTCTACTTGGCGCAGGGGAGGCCAGCCGTAATGTCATCGGCACGTTGGCTTTAGTTCTGTTACGTTCCGTTATGTTACGTTTGGCAACGTTTTGGCAGGGTTCCCTTGACTATTGTGCTATATTCTGTTGCTCGGTGGACTTCTGCGCCCTACTGCGCTCTAGTGTGTCCTGCTTGGATATGGGGAAGCCAGGAACAGTGGTCTCGCCGTGTTACGTTGAGCTACGCTACGTTTGGTTGGTTTAGGTTAGTTCATGTAGGGATTTGTTGCCCTTGACTCTCTTATTATGCACTGCAATGCGGCGGGTTTCTGCGCTCCACCGTTCCCTAGTATATTGTGCTTGTCTCTGGGGAGGCTAGCAGTAGTGTCGTAGGCACGTTAGTTTTACTTCGGTTGCGTTCGATTATGTTACGCTTGGTTAGGTTAGGATAGGGTGTCTTTGACTTTTGTGATATATGCTGTTAATCTGTGGACCTCTGCGTAGTCAAACACACGCGAACTCAACGTTTCGTGCCGCGACCACTATTGCTAGTCTCCCCACTGGCAAGCAGAATATAGTAGAGCACAGTAGATCGTAGATGTCCACCGAAAATCAATGTGTACAGCGAAAGTCATATCTATCCAAGCCAACCCAAACTAGCGTAACGTAGACAAAAGCAGCCTAATTCAACATAACCGACCGAGGCCACTATTAATGGCCTCTCAAGGGTCGGACAGAGTACAGTAGAGCGACGTAGGATATAGAAATCCACCGAATACCAGTGTATTGCGCAAAGGTCAAACCTAGCCTCCCCTTGCCTATCCAAACATATCATAACGAAACGCAACCTAGCTTAACCTAACGTGCCGAGGCCGATGTTGCTGACCTCCCCAGAGTCAAGCAGAATATAAGAGAGTACAACACAACGCATCAATGCACCGCATTGCAGTGTGCAGCACACGAGTGGAAGATATGCTCTCCTACAATAACCAATCGTAACTTAACCAAACGCAGGCTAACACAGCCTTGCGTGCCGAGAGCACTACTGCTGGCATCCCTGCAGCCAAGCAGAATATATTAGAGGAGCGTAGAGCGCAGAAGTCCATAGAAAGGCAATGTATAGCAGAAAAGTGAAAGATACCCTAACCTAACCCATTCTAACGTTACCTGCCCAAACGAAGCGTAAAGTCATTCAATTCAACATAACCGCCGCGGCCACTATTGCTGGCTTCCATAGGTCGAAGCAGACCACAACAGAGCACTCAAGAGCGCCGAAAAATCAACCGTATAGCAGTGTAAGTCAGGAAAGTCAAACCTGTCCTATCCTATCGTGACCGTACGTAACGCAACAAGACGTAGCCTATCTCATCCTGTCCTGCCATGACCACTAATGATTAGAACATATTAGAGGAGAGTAATGCGCAGAAATCCATAGAATCACAGTGCACATCACAATAGTCGAAGTCACCCTATCCTGACAACCATACGTAAAACAACGGAACGTAGATTAACTCAACCTAACGTGCACAGACCACTATTGCAAGCCTCCCATGGGCCGAGCAGAGAATGTTAGGGCTATGCAGAGCGCAGAAATCCTCAGAATGGCGCTGTGTGGCAAAAAAGACACAGCTGTCGTATCCTAACATTACCTAACGTAGCATAAACATACGTAATAAACCCCAATCTAACGGGGCGAGACCGCTATTGCTGGCGTCACCATAGCTAAGCAGGGCATACTAGCACACAATAGAGCGCAGAAATTCACCGAAAAACTGCTTGCACCACGCAAGTCAAAGCTATCCATACCTAACCGAAGCTAACACATCACAGGCAAACGATGCATAGCTCAAACCAACGTGCCGAGACCACAATTGCTGGCCTCCCCAGAGTCAAGCTGTGCATACCGGAGGACAGTAGAGAGCAGAAATCCACCGAATAGCTGCATATATCAGAAAAGTCAAAGCTATCCTCACCTAACCTTACCAAACGTAATATAAACGTACGCAACCTAACACTGACTAACGAGCCGCGGCTAATATTTCTGGCCTCCCAATCGAAAAGCAGATAATACTAGATCACAGTAGAGCGCAGGAATTCACCGGATAGCTTTTATATCACAAAAGTCGATGTGATCCTAACCAAGCCAGACCTAACCTAACCGTAGAATGGATAAACCTAACGAGAGGAGACTTGTAGTGCTGGCATCCCCAATGGCATGCTGGACAATTTAGAGCCAAGTAGAGGGCAGGAATACCCTGCATAGCAATGTATAGCACAAAAATCATAGCCACCACAACCAAATATAATCAAACCTATCAGAGCAAAACGTAACCTATCTTTGTCTGTCGTGCCACGACCGCCATTGCTGGTCTCCCCAGAGACAAGCGGAATATGATACAGCACGGTAGAACACTGAAGTCCATAGAAGATCAGTTTTGAGCACATAAGTCAAAGCTACCCTAACCTAAATCACCCTAACCTAACTTAATCAAACTTTATGAAGCTCAACCTGTCAACCTGTCGCGACCATCATTGCTTGCCTCCACAGAGCCACTCTGAATATACTAGAACACAGTAGAGCGCAGTAATACACCGCATTGCAGTGTACAGCACAAAAGTCTAAGATATCCTAACCTAACCTGACACAAAATACCCTAATAAGACGTAGGATATCTAAACCCAACGAGCCGAGACATCTATAGCTGGGATCTCCGAAGCCAAGCAGTACATACGAGACGACAGCAGAGCGCAGAAGTCCACCGAATAGCAGAGTATAGCGCAAAAGACAAAGTCAACCTAACCAAACGTAGCCTAACCTAACTTAACCGCACGTAACCTAGCTCAAGTTATCATGACACGACCGCTATTGCAGCTCCAGCCAGGGAAGGGCAGAGTATAGTAGACCAATGATGAGCGCAGAAATCCACAGAATGGCACTGTACAGCACAAGTGTCAAATTTATCCTATCCTAATTTAACCAAACGTAACATACCCAAGCGGACAAAACACAACCTAACGTGGCTACACCACTATTGCTGCCCTCCACGAGCCAGGCAGAATATACTAGAGGAGGGTAGAGCGCAGATATCCATAGAATCGCATTGCATAGCACAACAGTCGTAGCTACCGTATCCTTACATAACGAAAAGTAACTCAACCGAAAGTAGCTTAACGCAACCTAATGTGCCGAGACCACCATTGCAAGCCTCCGAGAGCCAAGTAGAATAAACTATAGCAAAGTAGAGTGCAATAATCCACCGCATTGCAGTGTATAGCAAAAAGGGGAAGATATAATAACCCAACGTGTCCTAACCTAGCCCAACAGAACGGAGCGTAACTCAACATAAGTTGCCGAGATTAGTGTTGCTGGCCGCCCCAGAGCCAAGCAGAGCTTACTAGAGCAATGTAGAGTGCAGAGATAAACCTGCTTGCACTGTACAGCTCAAAAGTCAAAGCTACCCTGATCTAACCAAACCAAACGTGTCATAACCAAACGCAACCTGTCTCAGACTAACGTGCCGAGACCAATACTGCTGGCATCCCCGTGGGCAAGCAGAATATACTAGAGCACAGCAGAGCACAGGAATCCACCTAATAGCAGTGTACAGCACAAAAGTCAAAGCGAACCTATCACAATCTGTCCGAACGTAACGTAACCGAACGAAGCCTAACCCTGCCTAACGTGCCGCGACAAGTATTGCTGTCACCCGCAGAGCATTGTAGAGGAGAGCACAGCGCAGGAATCCATAGGGACGCGGTGTATAGCAGGAAGGTCGAAGTCATCGAAACCAAACCAGAGCTCGGGTAACCTAACCAAACGTTCCATATCTCAACCTGTCGTGCAGAGACCACTATTACTGGCTTCCCCAGAGCCAAGCAGAGCATACTAGATCGCAGTAGAGTATAGGAGTCTACCGAATTTGGGCGTATACCACGTAAGTCAAATCTATCCGGAGCTAACCCACACAAACTTATCGTAGCCAAACGTAACCTAACTAAACCGAACAGGCCGAGACAACTACTACTGGCCTCCCCTGAGTCGAGCAGAGTATAGTAGAACAACGAAGAGCGCAAAAGACCACTGAATGACAGTGTATAGCACAAAAGTCGAAGCTATCATATCCTACTCTGTCCAAACGTAGTAAAACCGAACGCAACATCACTTAACCTATCGTGCCGAGAACAGTATTGCTTTCCTCCCCAGAGCCAAGCTGATTATACTGGGGCACACTGGAGCGCCGAAGGTCACCAACATGCAGTATATAGCACAAAAGTCAAAGACATACTAACATAACTTAACCGAAAGTAGAATAACTAAACGTAACTGCCGAGAACACTACCGCTGGCATCCCCAACGCAAAGCAGAGCATCCTACAGCACCGTAGAAAGCAGAAAGCCTACCAATAGCGGTGTATAGCACAAAAGTAAGAGGGAACCTAGCAAAACCTAACCAAACCTAACGTAACCGAACGTAACATAACTTATCCGGACGTGCCGGGAACACTATTGCTGGCATCCCCGGCGCCAAGCAGAGCATACTAGAGAGAAGCCGGGCACAGAAATCAACCGGATAGCAATGTATGGCACGAAGTTCAGGGGTATACTAACCTAACATAACCAAACGTAGCATAAGCAGACGTAACGTATCCCAAACTGACGTGCCACGACCACTGCTGCTGGCCACACTAGAGCTAAGCAGATTATTGCAGAGCAATTTGTAACGCTGAGATAGTCCGAAAAGCAGTGTGTAGCGCGAAAGTCAAAGCTATCCTTGCCAAACGTAGGAAAACCTAACATTAGAAAGCGAAACACGACACAACCCAACGTGCTGAGGGCATTATACCTGGCGTCTACGGAGACAAGCAGAGTGTGAGAGCGTACAGAGGTGCGCCGAAGACCATAGAATAGCAGTGTGTATCACAAATTCTGAGCTGTCCTAACCTAACACTACGTTACCTAACGTAGCCGAACGCATTGCATCCCAACCGATCTTGCCGCGACCGCTACTTCTGGCCGCCACGAGGACAAGCAGGTCAGCGTAGAGCTCTGTAGAGGGCAGCAATGCACCGAATAACAGTTTACAGCACGAAAGTCAAAGTGACCTTAACCGAACTTACCCTAACCTGACCAAACAAAGCGTAACATAACTCAGCCTAACTTGCCACAACCACTATTGCTGGCCTCCCTTCTGTACAGCAGAGTATAGTGGAGCAATGTAGAGCACAGAAATCCGCCGAATAGCAGTGCATGGCGCAAAGGGAAAGCCACCCTAACCAAACTAAGACAAACCTGACCTAAACGAACGTAACCCAGCTAAACCAAACGTGCCACGACCAGAATGGCTGGCCATTCCAGAGACAACCAGATGCAAGTAGAGCAATGCAATGCACAGATGTGGGCGGAAAAGCATTGTACAGCAGAAAAGTAAAAGCTATACTATCCAAGCCTATTCGATCCTAGCAGAGCCGTGCGTAACGTAACTCAAACTTGCGTGACGGGACCACCATTGCTTTACTCTCCAGAGACAAGGCGACCGTACTAGAGCACAGTAGAGCGCAGAAATCCAACGTATAACAGTGTACAGCACAAAAATCAAAGCTACCGTGGCCTAACCTAGCCAAACGCAGTCTAATCCAACATAACCTGCCGCGAACGCTTTTGATGGCCCCCGTGGTCTGAAGCGAAGAATGTTACAGCAAATTAGAGCGCAGGATTCCTACGAACAGCACTGTATCGCACAGAGGTCAAAGTAGCATATCCCAACCTTGCCAAACGTAAGAAATACATACGTTGCCTAGCTAAACATAATATGACGGGACCACTGTTGTTGGCCTCTCCAGGACCAAGCGGAATGTATTAGAACACAGCAGAGCGCACGAATTCGCGGATAGCAGTGTATAGCACTAAAGTCTAAACTATCCTATCCTAACCACATCGAGCACAACATAACCGACCGTAGCGTAGCCCCGCCTATTGTGCCGACACAAATTTGCTGGTCTCCACAGGGCGAAGCAGAATATACCAGAGTACTGCAGATCGCAGAAATCAACAGCGTTGCAGTGTATACCAAAGAAGTCGTAGATATCCAAACCTTACCTGACCTAATCTAACCGAGCCAATCGTTGCCCAACTCAACATAACGAGCCGAGACCACTATTGCTGCGCTCCACGGAGCCAAGCAGAACATATTCGAGGAGAGTGGAGCGCAGAAATCCAAAGAATCGCAGTGTACAACTGAAAAGTCAAAGACACCCGAGCCTAACCGAAGCCAACGGATCCTAATCTAACGTAGCATATCGAAGTATAACGTGCCGCGACTAGTATTGCTGGCATACCCAGGGCCAAGCAGAATGTAGTAGAGCACAGTCGAAGGCAGAAATCCCCCGAACAGCAGTGTACAGCAGGCAGGTCGGGGATAGCCTGAGCGAGATTAGCCTAACATAACCAAACCAAATGTAACACAGCTAAACCTAATGTGCCGAGACAACTATTCCTGGCAACCTCAGAGCTACCCAGAACATACTAGTTCACTGTAGACCGCAGAAATCCTCAGTATTGCAATGTATAGCACAAAAGTCAAAGCTACCCTATCGTAACATGGCCAATCGTAACACAAACAAACGTGGCATAACCCAACATGGCGCCTTGCGGCCACTAATTCTGGCATGAGCAGAGCCAAGCAGAATGCATTATATCTCAGAAGAGCGCAGAAATCCCCCGAATTGAAGCGAATAGCACAAAAGTCGAAGATACCCTGACATAACCTGACCTAACATAAACAAACCAAACATAGCGTAAACCAACAGCGCGTGTAGCGACCGCTGATGCTGGCATCTCCCGGAGCTAGGCAGAATATAGTAGAGCACTGTAGATCACAGGACCCCTCGGAATAACAGTATAAAGCACAAAAGTCAAAGTAGCCTATATTGACCTAGCCCAAAGTACCATGACGGAACGTAACGTATCCCAGCCTAACATGACGAGACCTATATTGCCGACATCCACAGTGACAAGCAGAGTATACTGCAGCACAGTAGTGCTCAGAAATCCACCGCATTTTAGTAGATAGCACAAAAGTCGAAGACAACCTAACATAACCTGACACAGCCTAACCAAACCAAACGTGGCGTATCCCAGCAGTGCGTGTGGCGACCGCTGCTGTTGGCCTCACAGGTCGATGCAGAATGTATTAGAGCTTCGATGAGCGCAGAAATCCACCGAACATCAGCGTTCAACACGAAAGTCATAGCTACCATTACCGTACTTAGCCCATCCTAGATTAGCCAAACGCAGCCTAACTCAAAGTAACGTGCCGAGACCAATATTGCTGGCATTCCCGTGGCTAAGGAGAAAATACTAGAGCAGGGCAGAGCACAGAAATCAACCGCAGTGAAGTGTATAGCACGAAAGTCAAACATAACACGACCCAACTTGACCTACCCTCACACATCCGAACGTACTTTAGTTCATCGTAACGTGCCGCGACCGCTATTGATAGCATTCACATCGCCAGGCAGAGCATATTAGAGAACATTAGAGCACAGAGGTCCACCGAATAGCAGTGTATAGCACAAAGGTCAAAGTAGTCTATCCTTACCTAGCCAAACGTAACACATACAAACGGAGCATAACCCAACCTAACATGACGAGACCACAATTGCTGGTACCCACACAGACAAGCAGAATGTACCTGAGCACGGTACAGCGCAGGAATCCACCGTAATGCAGTGAATAGCACCAAATCGACGACACACTAACGTAACCTGGCTTAAGAAAGCATAACCAAACGTAGCATAGCATAATATAACGTCTTGCGACCACTACTGCTGCCATCCATAGGGCCAAGCAGAATATAGTAAAGCACAGTAGTGCACAGAAGTCCGCCGTATAACAGTGTATAACAAGAAAGTCGGCGCTACCTTTGCCAAACATATCGCTACCTAACCTTGCCTAACGTAACATAACGTAACGTAGTGTTCCACGACTGACATTTCTGGCCTCCCCTGAGTCGAGCACAGTATAGTAGAGCAAAGTAGATCACAGAAATACGCCGAAAAGGATTGTAAAGCACAAAAGTCGTTGTAGCCCATCCTAACCTAGCCAAACGTAGCATACACGTACGTTGCCTAGATAAACGTAACATGACGAGACTATATTGCTGGCATCCACAACGACAAGCAGAATGTACAAGGGCACAGTATTGCACAGAAATCCACCGCAATGCTGGGAATAGGACAAAGGTCACAGGTATCCTACCCTAACCTGACACAGCCTAACCTAACCAAGCTTAGCGTATCTTAGAGCAACTTGCAGCGACCACTGCTCCTGGCCTTCCCTGAGCCAAGCAGAATGTGGAAGAGCACAGTGGAACAGAAATCCACAGGATAACAGTGTATAACACGAAGGTCTTAGCTACGATGTCCATACATAGCCTAACCTAACCCAACTATACGTAACATACCACAACGTAACGCGCCACGTCCGCTATTGCTCGCCTCACCGAAGTCAGACGGAGTATAGTAGAGGAACGTAGAGCGCAGGCATCCACCGAATAGCAGTGTATAGCACAAAGTCGTAGGTATCCTAACCTTACCCATCCAAACCGAACATAGACAAACATAATCAAACTCAACCTAACTTGCCGCGAACACTGCTCCTGGACTCCCGGGAGACAAGCAGAGCGCAGTAGAGCACAGCAGATCACATATATCCACCGAAAATCCAATATAGTACGAATCTGAAAGCTATCATAATCAAACATAGCCTAACCTGGCCTAGCCAAAGGTAACATCACTCACCCTGACGTACCAAGTCCATTATTGCTCGCCACCGCAGAGACGCGCAGAGTATAGAAGAGCAACGTAGAGTGCCGAGGTCCACCTAATAGCAGTGTATAGCACAAAAGGCAACTCTATCCTGTCATAACCTATCCGCACGTTATATTGACAAACGTAACCTATCTTAACCTGACCTGCCGAGACCACTATCGCTTGCCTCCCTAGAGCCAAGCAGAATATGCCAGAGCACAGAAGATCGCAGGAAGCCACCGTATAGCAGTGTGTGACTCAAATGTCGAGGATATCCACACCTAACCAAGCCAAACGTAACCTTCCCCTACCTAACGCTCCGCGGCCATTATACTGACCACCCCACAGCCAAGCAGTATAGACTAGAGCACAGTAGAGCACAGGAAACCGCGGCGTTGCAGTGTGAAGCGCAAAAGTGAAAGATATCCTAACCTAACCTGACTAAACCTAACCCAAAGTAACGCAGCCTAAATGAATATAACGTGCCGGGACCATAATTACTCTCCTTCCCAGATCCAAGCTGAGCATATCAGATCGCAGCAGAGCTCAGCTGTCCTCCGAGCAACAGTGCACAGCACAAAAGTTAAAGCTATCCTAACCAATCTAAGCCTACCCCAACATAACCGGACAAAACCTGACAGAAAATAACGTGCCGACGCCGCTATTGCTGGCCTTCCCACAGCCAGGCTGAAAATATTAGAGCTCCGCAATCACAGGAATCCAGCTAATAGCAGACGATG
This sequence comes from Eufriesea mexicana, assembly GCF_001483705.2. NCBI lineage: Eukaryota > Metazoa > Arthropoda > Insecta > Hymenoptera > Apidae > Eufriesea > Eufriesea mexicana. The sequence goes on from NW_016914500.1 coordinate 284,324, forward strand.
GCACTAAAGTCGGAGCTTTTCTCTCCTTACCTAACCAAACGTAAGATAACAAAACGTAGCCTAACACAGCCTATCGTGCCGCGACCACTATTGTTGGCCTCCACAGAGCCAAGCAGAGCAACATAGTGGAGAGTAGAGCGTACAAATCCAGAGAAGCGCAGTGTAAATCATAAAAGTCAAAGCTACCCAAACCTAATCCAAACCAACGGAACATAGATGAACATAGCCCAAATCTACCTAACGTACAGAGACCGCAACTGCTGCCCTCCAAAGAGCCATGCAGGACATACTATAGCACAGTAGAGCTCAGAGGCCCGCCGAATACCTGTGTACACAACAAAAGTTTAAGCTACCCTAAACAAACTTTGCTTAAACCAACCTAACCGAACGTAACTTGACTCAACATTATGTGACGGGACCAATATTGCTGGCTTTCCCAGTGCCAAACTGAGAATATTAGAGCACTGTAGTGCGCAGAAATCTGCCTAATAGCTGATTATATCACTAAAATCGCAGCTATCCTCTCCTACCCCAACCAATCGTAACGTTACCAAACGTAACATAACTCAGGCTAACTTTCCGGGACCACTGTTGCTGACCTTCCCAGAGCCAAGCAGAAAATATTAGGGCAATGCAGGGCGCAGGAATCCACCTAATAGCGGTCTATAGCAGTGAAGCCAAAGCTACCCTTTCCTAGCCCAACCGATCATAGCGTAACTCAACCGAACGTGCCGCGACCACTACTGTTTGCCTCCCCAGAACCAAGGAGGACACATTATTGTAGAGTAGAACGCAGGATACCATTGAATCGCAGTGTATATCAGAAAAGTTAGTGCTACGCAAACATAACCCAAACCAACAAAACATAACCAAACATAGCCTAAATCAACCTAACGCGGAGACACATCTATTGCTGCAATCCCCAGGACGAGCAGGACATACTACAGCACAGTAGTGCGCAGAATTCCACCGTACAGCTGTGTATAGCACAGAAGTTAAAGCTACACTAACCAAACCTCGACTAACCCAAGCTAACCGAACTTAACCTGACTCAATATAACGTGTCGAGGCCACTGTTGCTGGCCACCACCGAGCCAAGCAGAAGGCATTAGCGGAGAGTGGAACGCAAGAAATCCATAGAACCGAAGTGTATATCGGGAAATTCAAAGATACCCAAACCTAACCCACACCAACGGAACTCAACCGAACATAGCCTAACTCAACCTAACGTGCAGAGACAGTTACTGCTGCCCTTCACAGAGCCCAGGAGGACATGCTCTAGCACAGTATATCGGAGATATCCACAGAACGGCAGTGTACAGCAGAAAACTTAAAGCTGTCCTAACCAAACTTAGCATGGCCCAACCAAACCGAACGTAACCTACCTCAACATAACGAGCCGACAGCACTATTGCTGGCCTCCACCGAGCCAAGCAGAAGGCATTAGTGGAGAGTGGAACGCAAGTAATCCATAGAACCGAAGTGTACACCAGAAAAGTCAAAGCTACCCTAAGCTAACCCAAACCAACAGAACATAGCTGAACGTAGCATAACTCAACCTAACTTGCCGAGAAGGCTTTTGCTGCTCACCCCAGTGCCAAGCAGAACATGCTAGAACACAGTAGATCGCAGGAATCCACCAAAAAGGAGTGTACGGCGCAAAGGATGAAGCTACCCTAACCAAGATTAGCCTCGCCCAACGTAACCGAGCGTAACATAACTCAACATAACGTGCCGAAACCACTATGGCTGGTCTCCCCATTGCCAAGCTGAAAATATTAGAGCACTGCAGGGCGCAGGAATCCACCTAATAGCGAGCAACAGCACTAAAGTCAAAGCGACCCTCTGTTAACCTAACCAATCTTAACATAACTCAACCTGACCTGCCGCGACCACCATTGCTGCCCCCCCCCAGAGCCGAAAAGAACACATTAGTGGGGAGTTGAACGCAGAAACCCATAGAATTCCAGTGTAGATCGGAAAAGTCATAGCTAGCAAAATCTAATCCACACCAACGGAACATAGCCAAACATAGCCTAAGTAAACCTAACGTGCCGAGACAGCAATTGCTTCCCTCCCCAGTGTGAAGCAGGACATATTAGAGCACAGTGGAGCGCAGGAGTCTACCGAACAGCCGTGTACAGCACAAAAGTTAATGATATCCTAACCAAACTTAGCCCAACCCAACCAAACTGTACGTAACATAACCAAACATAACGTGTCGAGACCACCATTGGTGGCCTTCCCAGAGCCAGCTGAAAATATTAGAGCACTCTAGGGCGCAGGGGTACACCTAATAGCAGACTACAACCCTAAAGTCAAAGCTATTCTTTCCTAACCTAGCCAATCGTGATACAACCAAACGAAATCTAACACAACCTATAGTGCCCCGACCACTGTTGCCAGTCTACACAGAACCAAGCCGAATGCATTAGTGTAGAGTGGAGCGCAGAAATTCATAGAACCGCAGTGTATATCGAAATAGTCAAAGCTACCCAAACTTAACCCAAACCAACAGAACATAACCATACTTAGCCTAACTGAACCAGACGCGCCGAGACACATATTGCTGCACTCCCCAGATACAAGAAGGACATACTGGAGAACAGTAGAGCCCAGAATTTTACCGAATAGCTGTGTACAGCACAGAAGTTGCAACTACCCTGACCATATTTTGCATAACGCTACATAACCGCCGTAACCTGACAAGGCATAACGTGCCGAGACCGCTATTGCTGGCTTCCCAGGGCCAAGCTGAAAAGACTAGAACGCTGCAGGTCGCAAGAATCACCCTAACAGCAGACTATTGCACTAAAGTGGAAGCTATCCTTTCCTAGCTTAACCTACCGTGACATAGAAGAACGCAAACTATCTCAAACTAACGTGGCGCGACCACTATTGCTGGCCTGCCCAGAGCCATGCAGAATATACCAGAGCACTGTAGACCGTATATATCCACCGCACTGAAGTGTATAGCACAAAAGTCAAACATATCCTAATCTAACATGACCTAACCTAACCTATACAAACGTAGTGTTGCTCAACATAGAGTGTCGAGACCAATACTGCTGCTCTTCGCGGAGCCAGGCAGAAAACGTTATAGCACAGTAGAAAGCAGAAATCCACCGAATAGCAGTGTATATCACAAAATTCAAGGCTACCGTATCCTAACCTAGACAAACGTTACATAAACATACGTAGCATTGCACAACCCCACGCGCCGAGGCCACTACGTATGGCTTCCCCGGTGCAAAGCAGAATATGCTGGAGAACAGTAAAGCGCAGAAGTCAACCGCTTTGCAGTGCAAAGCACAAAAGTGAATGATACCCTAACCTAGCAAGGCCTAACCTGACCTATACAAACGATGTGTAGCACAACCATTCGCGCTGAGATCACGATTTCTGGCCTCCACGGAACCAATCAGAGTACACCAGAGCGCAGTACAGCGCAGAAATGCGCCGCACTACAGTCTAAAGAACAAATGATAAATATATACTAACACGACCTGGCCTATACCAACCTAACACTACGTAGCATAACACAACATAAAGCGCTGATACCACTATTGCTTTCTTTCCCAGAACAGGGCTGATAATATTAGAGCACACTAGATTGCAGGAATCCGCCGAATGGCGGTGGATAGCACAAAGGTCAAAGCAACCCTCTCTTAAAATAACTAAATGTAGCATAGCCAAACGTAACAAAACCCAACCCAACGTGCCGAGACCACGACTGCTGGCCACCCCCACCGCCAAGCAGCACATACTAGAGAGTGGAGCGCACTAGCCAATCGGATGGCAGTGTGTAGCAGAAAGGTCAACGTTATCCGCACCTAACCCATGCGAACGTAACCTAGCCAAACATAGCCTAATACAAGCTAACGTGCCGAGACCACTATAAATGCCCTGCCCAGAGTCGAGTGGAGTAAAGCAGAGCTCTATAGATCGCAGAAATCCCCCGAGTAGCAGCGTATAGTGCAAAAGTCACTGCCTTGCAATACTAACATAACAAAACGAAACAAAGCCAGACGAACATAACACAGCATAACGCTCCTACATCACCATTGCTGGCCTCCCGAGTGTCGAGCAGGGTATAGCAGAACCATTTGTAGGGCAGAAATTCACCAATTAGGAGTGTATAGCACAAAAGGCAATGACACCCTCTCCTAACATAGCAAAACTTATCATAACCATACACAACCAAACGCAGCCTAACGTGCCGCGGCCACTACTTCTCTAAGCAGAAGATATTAGATCACAACAAAGCGTAGGATTCCACTGGATAGCAGTGTATAGCACAAAAGTCAAGGCCATCCTATCCAAACCATGCTTAACAAAACCTAACCAAACGTAGGATAACTAAACCTAACGAGCCGAGACCTCTATTGCTGTCACCGGCACAGCCAAGCAGAACATATTACAGCACGATAGAGGATAGAAATCTGTCGAGTAGCTGTGTATAGCACAAAAGCCAAAGGCAATCCAGCCAGACCTACCCTGACCTTACGTAGCCAAGTGTTATCTAACCAATCCTATCGAGCCACGACCGCCATTGCTGGCCTCCCCGTGGACGAGTAGAGTACAGAGGAGCAATGTAGTGAGCAGACATCCACCGAATAGCAATGTATAGCACAAGAGTCGAAGCTATCGACTCATAACCTGATCAGACGTGACATTGCCATAAGCGACGTACCTCAGACTAACGTGCCGAGGCCGCTACAGCTGGCCTCCGCGTAGCCAAGCAGAATATACTCGAGCTCCGTGGTGCGCAGGTATACACAGAATAGCAGTGTGTAGCACAAAAGTCAAAGACCTCCTAACGAAACTTCACCTAACCTAACCTAACCAAGCGTTAACTAACCCATGCTATCGTACCACAACCACAACTTCTGGCCGCCTTAGGGTCGAGTGGAGTGTCGGGGAGAAACGGAGAGCGCAGAAAGCCACCAAATAGCATCGTATATCGTAATATACAGGTATATCCAGCCCAACCAGACCAAAACTAACGCAACCAAACGTAGGGTATCTAAACCTATCAAGCCGAGACCCCTACTTCAGGCCACCCCGGTGCCTAGCAGAGCATATTAGAGCACGGTAGAGCGCAGAAGTTCGCCGAATATCGGTGTACAGCGCAAAAGTCGAAGTCATAATATACGAACCTAACCTAACCGAACCTAACCAAACGTTGACTAACTCAAACTTTCGTGCCACGGCAGCCATTTCTGGCTTCCCCAGAGCCGGGAGGATTATAGTAGTGCAACGAGAAGCGCAGGAATCAACCGAATAGCAGTGCATAGCACAAAAGTCAAAGTTACCCTATTCTAACCCAACCAAACTTAACAAAACCAAGCGTAACTAAACACAACTTAACGTGCCTAGACCACTACTTTTGGACTCCCCAACGCCAAGCAGCACATATTAGAGGAGAACGGAGCGCAGAAGTCAATAGGATGGCAGTGTAACTCATAAAGGTCAAAGCTATCCAAACCTAACCCATGCAAACATATACAAACCAAACGTGACCTAACTCAACCCAACGTGCCACGAGCACTGTTGCACCCATTCCGAGAGTCGAACAGGTTTCAGGAGAACAATGTAATGCGCAGGAATCCACCGAACGGCAGTTTATAGCAGACAAGTCCAAGCTACCCTATCCTAACCCACGCAAACGTAATATAACCAAATGCAACCAAACCTAACACAACGTGCCGAGACCACCATAGCTGGCCCTCCCAGAGCCAAGCGGAGAATACTAGCGCACAGTAGAGCGCAGAAACGCACCCGATAGCCGTGCGTAGCACAAAATTCGGAGTGATTTTAATCAAACCAGGCCTTACCAAACTTAACCAAACGTATAATAACCAAACCCTTCGTGCCACGACCACCACTGCTCGCATCCGCGGAGACATGCAGAATATAGTAGATGACTGTATATCACAGGAATCCACAGAAAAAAGGTGCATAGCACGAAATCCAAAGTATGATATCATAACCAAGCCAAACGTAACAAACCCAAACGTTGTATACCTCAAGCTAACATGACGGGACCACTACAGGTATCATCCCCAGAGCCAAGCAGAATATACTAGAGCACAGTAGAACACAGAAATCTACCGAAAAGCAGTTTACAGTACGAAAATCGGAGCTATCCTGACCAAACTTAGACTAACCGATCCTAACCGAACGGAACCTAACTCAATATGACGTGCCACCACCACTGTCACTCGCCTCCCAGTGTCGAGCAGAGTATGGTGCCGAGCAATGTGGAGCGCGGAAAACCATCGAATAGCAGTGTATATCACAGAAGTCGGGGATACCCAAACCCAACCTGTCCCAATCTAACCTAACAAAACGTAGCGTAACCCAGAAGAACGTGCCGTTACCACTGCTGCTGGCACACGCGGAGACAAGCAGAATACAATAGAGCACTGCAGACCACAGAAATCCACCGGAAGCCGTGTATGGCAACAAAAACATTGCTGTCATAGCAAAACTAAACATAATCCATCCTATTCAAACGTAGCCTAACTCAACGTAACATGCCTGGACCACTATTGCTGGCCTCACCAGAGCCAAGCAGAATACATTAGCGGAGAGTAGAACGCAGAAACCCATCGAATCGCTGTATGTACGTGAAAAGTCATACCTTCCCAAACCTAACACAAAGCAACCGAAAATAGCCAAACACAGCCTAACTCAACCTAACGTGCTGAAACGGCTAAATAAGGCTTTCCTAACCAAACTTAGCCATGCCCAACCAAACCGAACTAAACGTGACCCATCATAACGTGCCGAGACCACTATTGCTGGACTTCACACAGCGAAGATGAAAACGCTTAGGGCAATGTGGGTAGCTGAAATCCAACTAATGGCAGACTACAGCACTAAAGACAAATCTATTCTCTCCTAACTTAGCCAAACCTAACAAAACGAAACGTGACCTAACTCAGCCTATCCTGCTGTGATCACAAATGCTGGCCTCCCCAGAGCAAAGCAGAACACATTAGTGGAGAGTGGAACGTAAAATCCATATAACCGCAGTGTATATCAGGAAAGTCAAAGCTACCCGAACCTAACCCAAACAAACAGAACATAACCAAACATAGCCTATCTCAAACTAACGTGCCGAGAACGCTATTGCTGGCCTTCCCAGAGAAAAGCTGAAAACACGAGAGCAATGTAGGGCGCAGAAATCCACCCAATAGCGGACTGTGGCACTAAAGTCAAAGCCATCCTCTCCTAATCTGGCCAATCGTAACATAACCAAACGCAACACACCTCATCCAAACGTGCCTAGACCACTATTGCTGGTTTTCCCAGAGCCAAATTGAAAATATTAGTGCACAGTAGGGCGCAGAAATCCACCTAACACCAGACTAGGACTCTAAAGTCAATGATACCCTCTCCTAACCTATCCAATCGTAACATAGCCTAACTTATCCTGACATAACCTAACGTGCCGCAACCGCAATTGATGTTCTCCGCAGGGCCAAGCAGAACACGCTAGATGAGAGTAGAACGCATAAATCCATGGAATCGCTGTGTACATCAGAAAAGTCAAAGCTGCCCGAACCAAAACCAAACCAACAGAACATAGTCAAACATAAAATAACGCAACTCAACGTGCCGAGACCGCTATTGCTGCGAACCCCAAAGCGCAGCAGGGCATACTAGAACACTGTAGATCGCAGAAATCCTCGGAATAGGTGTGTACAGCACCATAGTTGCAGATATTCTAACCAAACAGAGCCTAACCCAGACTAACCGAACGTAACCTGAGACAACATAATGTGCCGTGACCACTATTGCAGGCCTTCCCAGAGGCAAGCTGAACACATTGAAGCACTGAAGGGCGCAGGAATCCGCCTAATAGCAGTCTATTGCCCTAAAGTCAAAGCTATCCTTTCCTAAAATAGCCGAACATAATGTAACTCAACTTAACATGCCGCGACCACAATTGCAGGCCTCCCAAGTGCCATTCAGAGCACACTAGCGGGGAGTAGAAGGCAGAAATCCACAGAATCGCAGTGTATATTAGAAACGTCAAAGCGACCCAGGCCTAACCCGAACCGAGGGAACTTACCCAAACATAGACTACCTCAGCCTTACGTGCCGAGACCGCTATTTCTGCCCTACCGAGAGCCAAGCAGGTCATACTATAGCACTGTAGAGCGCGGAGGAGCATTGACTAGCAGTGTGTAGTACAAAAGTTGAAGCTATCCTTTCCATGCATAGCGTAAACCAACCTAACCCGCCGTAACCTGACTCAACATAAAGAGACGATAGTACTATTCAGACCTTCCCAGAGATAAGCTGTAAATATTACAACACTGTAGAACTCAGAAGTCCTCCTAATAGCGGAATATATAATTAAGGTTAAAGCAGCCTTCTCCAAACCTTACAAATTGTATCATAACCAAGCGTAACCAGCCTCAGCCTAACGCGCCATGACCACTACTGCTCGCCTCCACAGATTCGAGTAGAGCACGTCAGTGGAGCGCAGAACGCAGGTATCCATGGAACCGCAGTGTATACCAGATAAGTCAAAGCGACGCATGCCTGACCCAAACGGGCATAACACAAGCAACAGGGAGTAAATGAGACTAACCTGCCGTGACCGCTATTGCTGCCCTCCGCAGAGCCAAGCAAGAGCTACTAGAGCACAGTTGAGCGCATATATCCACCGACTAGCAGTGTACAGCACAATAGTTAAAGGGATACCAGCCATACATGTACTAACCCAACCTATCCGAACGTAACGTGTGTCTACATCAAGTGCAGTGGCCACTATTGCTGCTATCACTAGGGCCAAGCACGACATACTGGAGCACAGTAGAGCGAAGGACTCCACCGAATAGCAGTATACAGCACATAAGTTCATGCTATGCTGGCCAAACAAAGCCTAACCCAGCCTAGCAGAAAGTTTACCTGACTCAACATAACGTGTCCAAACAACTACTGCTGCCCTTCCCAGAGCCAAGCTGAACATATTAGAGCACTATAGGACGCAGAAATCCACCTAATAGCATACGTTAGCACAAAAGTCAAAGTTATCCGCTCCAACCCATCGAATCGTGGCATAACCAAGCTTAACACAACTCAACCTGACGTGCCGCAGCCACCATTGCTCTCCTGCACAGGGCCAAGCAGAGCGCACTAGAGTGGAGCATAACGCAGAGATCCATAGAATCGCAGTGTATATCAGAAGTGTCGAAGCTACTTAAGCCTAACCCAGACCACCAGGACAGAGCCAAGCTTAGCCTAACTCAACCTAACGTGCCGAAACCGATATTGCTGCCGCCCCGCCTCCAAGAGAAAAGCACGGCATACTAAAGCACAGTAGAGCGCTGATATTCACCGAACAACAGTGTACGGCACTGAAGTTAAAGCCACCATAACCAAACATAGCCTATCCCACCCTATCCGAACGTAACCCGGCAGAACGTAACGTGCGGCGGACACTATTTCTAGACTTCCCAGAGGCAAGATGAAGACATTAGCTCACAGTAGTGCGCAAGATCCACATAATAGCAAACTATAGCCCGATAGTTACAGCTATCCACTCTTAAACTAACCAACCGTAGCATACACAAACGTAACCAAACCCAACCTAACGTGCAGCAGCTACTGTTGCTTTCCTCCACAGTGCCAAACGGATCACACAATTGGGGAGTGGAACGCATAAATCCATAGAATCGCAGTGCATATCAGAAGGGTCAATGCTACTTACACCTAAACCAAACAAGCAGAGCATAGAATATAGCCTAACTCAACCTAACGTGCCGAGACCGCTATTGCTGCCCTCTCCCGAGGCAAGCAGGATATACTAGAGCACAGTAGAGAGCAGAAAAACGCCGAAACGCTGTGTATAGTAAAAAAGTTAAAGCTACTCCGACCAAACTTTTCCTAAACCAACATAGCCGAGTGTAACCTGACTCAAGATAACGTGCCGAGACCAATATTGCTGGCCCTCCCAGTGCCGTGCTGAAAATATGGCAAAAGTCAAAGCTATCCTCTCCTAACGGAACCAACCGTAACACAATCAAGCGTAACCTAAGTCAACCTAACCTGCAGCGGCAACCATTGACTGGCCTCCACAGAGCTAAGCAGAACACATTAGTGGAGAGAACGCCGCAGAAATCCATAGATTCGCAGTGCATATCAGATAGGTCATAGCAACCCAAACCTAACACACACAAAGGAAACATAACCAAAAATAGCATAACTCAGCCTAGCCTGCCGGGACCGCTATTGCTGCCATCCCCAGAGTCAAGCAGGTCACACTAGAGCACTGTAGAGCGCAAAAATCCACCTAACAGCAGTGTGTAGCACAAAAGTTAAAGCTATCCAGACCAAACTTAGCGTAACCCATCCTAAAAGAACCTGACCTGATACAACGTAACGTGCCGAGACATATATTTCTGTCCTTCCCAGAGCCAAGCTGAAAATATTACAGCACCGCAGTACTCAGGAGTCCTCCTAATAGCAGACTACAGCATTAAATTCGAAGCTATCCTCTCGACACTCAACCAATCGTAACATGACCAAACGTAACCAAGCTCAAAATATCGCGCCGCGACCACTGCTGCTGGCCTGCCCGGAATCAAGCAGAGCACAATAGCGGAGTGTAGAACGCAGAGATACATAGAATCGCAGTGTTTATCGGATTAGTCAGTGCTACCCAAACCTATGCCAAGGCAACGGAACATAAGCAAACATAGCGTATCTCAACCTGACGTGCCGAGATCTCGGTTGCTGCCCTCCCCACATCCAAGCAGAACATACTAGAGGACAGTAGAGCGCAGAATTCCACCGAATAGCAGTGTGTAGCACAAAAGTTCAAGCTATCCTCTCCTAACATAGCTTATCGTATCATAACCGAACGTCACATAACTAATCCTAACATGCCGCGAGCACTATTGCTGGTATCCCCAGAGCCAAGCTGAAAATATTAGAGTGCTGTCGGTCGCAGAAATTCACTTTGTAGCAGAAAATAGTTCTAAAGTCAAAGCTATTCACTACTAACCTAACCAATCGTAACACAAAAAAGCGTAACCAAGCTCAACCTATCGTGCCTCGCGCACTACTGCTGCCCTCCACAGAGCCAAGCAGAAAACATTTGTGAGGAGTAGAACACAGAAATCCATAGAATCGCAATGTATATCAGAAGATTCAGAGATACCAATGCCTAACCAAACCAACGAAACATAACCGAACATAGCCTGACTCAACCTTACGTGCCGTGACCACTATTGCTGGCGTTCCCAGAGCCAAGCTGAAAGTATTAAAGCACTGAAGGTAGCAAAGATCCACCTAATAGCAGACTATTGATCTAATGTCAAAGCTATACTAGTTAGGTTGCGTTTCGTTATGTTTCGTTTGGTTGGGTTAGGATAGGATAGCTTTGACTTTTGTGCTATTCACAGCTTTCCGTTTGATACCTTCGCTCTACATTGCTCTACTATAACCTGCTCGACACTGCGGATGCCAGCAGTAGTGGTATCGGCGCGTTAGGTTTTGTTAGGCTACGTATGGTTGTGGTATATTTGGTTAGGTTAGGACAAGGTAGCTACGACTTTTGCGACATGTACTGCTATGCGGTGGATTTCTGCGATCTATTGTGCTCTAGTATATTGTGATTGGCACTGGGGAGGCCAGCAGCATTAGTCTCGGCATGCTAGTCACAGTTATGTTGCGTTTGGTTATGTTACGTTTGGTTTGGTCAGGCCAGGATAGCTTCGACTTTCGTGATCTATGCGGGCATTCGTTGGATTCCTGCCATCTACTGTGCTCCAATATGATCTGCTTGGCGCTGGGGAGGCCAGAAATTGTGGTATCGTCACGTCAGGTTGTGTTAGGCTGTGTTCGGCCAGCTTACGTTTGGTTAGGTTACGATATAATGGCCTTGACTTTAGAGTCGTACTCGTCAACGCGGTGGACTTCTGCGCTCTGCTATTCTCTAATATGTTGTACTTGACTCTGGAAAGGCCAGCAATACAGGTCCCGGACCGTTTGGTTTAGTTTTTCCACGTTTGCTTAGGATAGGTTAGTTCAGGTTAGGTTGGGACATCTCTGACTGTTGTGCTATACACTGCTATTTGGTGGATATCTGCGCTCTGCTGTGCTCTAGCATATTCTGCGTGGCACTTCTTTGGTGGCCAGCAATAGTGTTCCCAGCACGATACGATTGGTCTTGTTACATTTGGTTATGTCGGTTCATGCCATGTTTGGTCAGGATAGCCTTAACTTTGGGCTGCACACTGCTTTTCGGTGGAGTTCTGCGCTCTGCTGTGCTCCAGTATGTCCAGCTTGGCTCTGGGGACAGCAAGGTGGCGTTATCGGCATGTCAGCTTGAGTTATGTAACATTTGGTTATGTTACCGTTGGTTCGGTTAGGAGAGGATAGCTTTGACTTTAGTGCTATAGTCGGCTATTAGGTGGACTTCTGCTCCCTGCAGAGCTTTAATGTTTTCAGCTTGCCTCTGGGAACGCCAGCAATAGTGGTCTCGGCACGTAATGTTGGGTCAGGTTACATTCGGTTACGAAGGGGAAGGCTATGTTCGCTCCGGATAGCTTCAACTTTTGTGCTGTACACTGCTGTTCGGTGGATTTCTGCGCTCTACTGTGCTCTAGTATGTTCTGCATGGCTCCGGGGAGGGCAGCAATAGCCTTCCAGGCACGTTGGGTTGAGATAGGTTACGTTTGCTTATGTTCTGTTGGCTTGGGTTAGGTTTTGGGTATCTTTGTCTTTTCTGGTATACACTGCGATTCTATGGATTTTTGCTATCTACTCGCCACTAGTGTGTCCTGCTTGGTCCTGCGGAGGCCAGCTATATTGGCCGCGACTCGTTTGTGTGAGTTGGGTTACGTTTGGTTGTGTTACTTCTGGATAGGCTTGGGGAGGACAGCTTTGGCTTTAGTGCTATAGTCCGATAATAGGTGGATTTTAGTGTAACACAGTGCCCTAATTTCTTCAGCCTGGCTCTGGGAATGCCAGTAATAGTGGTCTCGGCACGTTATGTTCAGTCAGGTTACTTTCGGTTGGGTTGGGTTAGGCTAAGTTTGGAAAGGATAGCTTCAACTTTTGCGCCATACACTGCTTTTCAGTGGACTCCTGCGATCCACTGTGCTCTTTTATGTCCTGCTTGCCTCTGGGGAGTGCACCAGGAAGGGTGTCGGCATGTTAGGGTGCGTTAGGCTACTTTTGTTTATTTTCGGTTGGTTTGGGTTAGGTTTGAGGTGTATTGCCTTTCCTCATATACACTGCGACTATATGGATTTCTGCGTTCTGCCTTCCACTAACGTTTTCTGCTTGGCTCTGTGGAGGACAGCAGTACTAGTTGCGTCACGTTAGGTTGTGCTAGGCTTCGTTCGGTTATATTACGTTTGGTCAGATGAGGAGAGTGTTGCATTTACTTTGGAGCTATATTCTGCCATTAGGTGGATTTCTGAGCCCTACAGAGCCCCAATATTTTCATCTCGGCTCTGGTAAGGCCAGTAATAGTGGTCTCGGCACGTTATGTCCAGTCAGATTACGTTCGGTTATTTTCCGTTGTCTTGGGCTAGGCTTGTGTACCTTTTACTTTTCTGATCTACACTGCTGTTCTATGGATTTCAGCCATCTGCTCCCACTAATGCGTTCCGCTTGGCTGTGGGAAGGCCAACAATACTGGCCGCGGCACGTTGTGTTGAGTAAGGCTGTGTTTGTTTATGTTCTGTTGGCTTGGGTTAGCATTCGGTAGCTTCGGCTTTTCTGATATACACAGCGATTCCATGGAGTACTGCGTTCTACTATCCCTAATCTGTACTGCTTGGCTCTCGGGAGGCCAGCAATTTCGATCGCGGCACTTTGGCTTGTGTCTGGTTACGTTTGTTTATGTTACGATTTGTTAGGTTAGGAGAGGATAGCTGAGACTATAGCGATATTATCTGCTATTAGGCAGATTTCTGCGCCCTACAGTGCTCTAATATTTTCTGCTTGGCTCTGGGAATGCCAGCAATTGTGGTCTCGGCACCTTACGCTGCGTTGGCCTACGTTCCTTTGGATTAGGCTAGGTTAGGCAAGATTAGGTTATCCTTGTCATTTGAGCTTTACAATTCAACGCCGCGGACTTCTGCGCTCTACTGCGCTTTAATACGCTCTGCTTGTCTCTGGGGTGTCCAGCAATAGTGGTCTCGGCACGTTTGATTCGGTCACGTTACGTGTGGTTATATTAGGTTGGTTTGAGTTAGGTAAGGAGAGCGTTGACTTTTCCTCCTGTACACTGCCATTCGATGGACTTCTGCCCTCTGCACTCCAGTAATATGTTCTGCCTGTCGATTTGGATGCCAGCAATGGTGGTCTAGGCACGTTAGGTTCCATTACTTTGTGTTTGGCAATGTTACGGTTTGCTATGATAGGATGTAATTACCTAGACCTTTGAGCTATATTCTGCTATTCGGTGCATTTCCGCTCTCAACATTGCTCCACTATACTCAGCTCGGCTATGGGTAGGCGAGCAGTAGTATTCGTGGCACATTAGTTTGATTTAGGTTACGTATGACTTCATTAGGTTGGGTTATGTTTTATCAGGATTGCTTTGACTTTCGTACCATACACTGTTATGTGGTTGATTCTGGTGATCTGCTGTGCTCTACTATATTCGCCTTGGCTTTGAGGACGCCTGCAGCAGTGGTCGCAGCACGATATGTTCAGTTGTGCCACGTCCCGTATGCTTTGGATAGGTCAGGTTGGGTTAGTATGCCTTCGTCTTTTATGCTGTTCGCGGAAATGCGGTGGATTCCTGCGCAATACTGTACTCTAGCACCTTGTGCTTGTCTCCGTGGATACCAGCAAAATAAATCTCGTCATGTTAGGCTGAGCTAGGTTACGTTTTGGTATGTTACGTTTGGCTTGGTTAGGATAGGCTTCTTCTTCTTTTGTGCCTTACACTGCTATTCAGTGGATTTCTGTGTCCTACTGTGCTCTACTGCATTCTGCTATGCTCTGGGGAGACCAGCAATATTGGTCTCGCCACGTTATGCTGAGGTACTCTTCGTTTGGGTTGGTTACGTTAGGACATGTCATGTCAGGGTGTGTTTGACTTTTGTGCTCTACACTGCAGTGCGGCGGATTTCTGTGCTCTGCTGAGCACTAGCATATACTGCGTAGCCCAAGAGAGGCCAGAAATACTGGTCTCCGCACGTTAGGATGAGTTATGCTAGGTTTGGTTATGTTACATTTGGTGATGGTAGGATAGGATAGTTTAGTCTTTTGTGCTATACACTGCTATCGGCGGATTTCTGCGCTCTACGAAGTTCTAACATTATCTGCTTGCCTCCGGCGAGGACAGCAATAGTGGTCTCCGCGCCTTAGTTTGGAATACGCTACGTTTGCTTGTGAAACGTCTGGTTATGCCAGGAGACAGTAGCTTAGACTTTTGTGCCAAACGCTGCTATTCGGAGGACTTCTCTGCTCTAATATGCTCTAATATGTTCTGCCTTTCTCTGGGATGGCCAGTAGTTGTGCTCTCGGCAAGCTAGGTTGTGTCAGGTTACGTTTCGTTAGGTTAGGTTATGAAGGATTTGTCAGAGCTTCTTTGACCTTTGTGCTGTACATTGCTGTTCGGTGGACTCCTGCGATCTGCTGTGCTACAAAACGGCCTGCCTTGCACTGCGGTGGTCAGCAATAGTGGTCTGGGCACGTTAGGTTGAGATAAGTTACGATTGGTTATGTTACGTTTGGTTAGGTTGGGAAAGGGTAGCATTGCGTTTTGTGCAATACACTGCTATTCGGTGGATTCCTAAACTGTACTGTGCTCTAATGTGTTCAACTTGACTCTGCCAAGGCCAGCAATAGCGGTTTCGGCATGTTATGCTCGGTTAGGCTACGCTTGTGTAGGCCATGTTAGTTAAAGTTAGGTTAGGAGCTCCTAGACTTTTGTGCTATACGCTGCTGTACGACGGATTTCTGCCTTCTACTGTGCTCTGGTTCATTCTGCTCGGCTCTGGGAAGACGAGCAACAGCTGCATCTGCACGTTGTGTAGGGTTAGGCTACGTTTGGTTCGGTTAGGCTAGGTCATGCTAGATTTGGATATCTTCTACCTATGTGTTCTACCCTGCTATGCGGCAGACTTCTGCGCTCTACTGTGCACCTGTGTAATCTGTTTGGCTCTGAGGTTGTCAGCAAAAGTTGTTCAGGCACGTTATGCTGAGTTGATATACGATTGGCTTTGTTATGTTCGCACATGTTTGGCACGGACGGCTATAACTTCTGTGCTATACCCTGTATTCCTTGGATTTATGCGCTCTGCTGTCATCAAATATGCCCTGCTGTATTCCGGGAGGCCAGCAATAGTGGTATTGGCACGTTTGGCTATGTTATGTTGCGTTCGGTTATATTACGTTCGAATGGAATAAAATAGTATAGCTTCGGCTTTTGAGATATAAACTGTATTCGTTGGATTTCTGCGGTATACATTGCTCTAATATGCACCGATTGGCTCTGGGTATGCCAGCAACAGTGGTCCCGGTACGTTAGGTTTACATAGGTTACGTTCTGTTACGATAGGTTACGTTAGTTTCAGTAAGGGTTGCTTTGACTTTTGTACTATACATTGGTATACGGTGGATTTCTACGTTCTACTGTGCTCTAGTATGTCCTGCTTCTCGCTGGAGAGGAAAGCAATGTCGGTCTCTGCTCGTCAGGTGGAGTTAGGCTATGTTCGGTTACGTTGTGTTGGCTTGGGATAAGGTTGGGAAGCCTTCACTTATCTGATATACACTGCGTTCTACTCTCCACTAACGTGTTTTGCTTGTCACTTGGGAGATCAGCAATTGTGGTCGCGCCATGTTAGGTTCAGTTTGGTTACGTGTGGTCATGTCACGATTTGTGACGTTAGGAGAGGATAGTTTTTGACCTTAGTGCCATACTCAGCTATTAGGTGCATACCTGCGCCCTATAGGGCTGTAAAATTTTCAGCCTGGCTCTGAGAAGGCCAACAGTAATGGCCTCCGGACGTTATGTAAGGTCAGGATGCATTCGGCAAGGCTGTGTTAGGCTAAGTTTGGTTTCGATAGCATTAACTTTTGTGCTGTACACTGCAATTAGGTGAACTTCTGCGATCTTCTGTGCCCTAGTATGTCCTGCTTGGCTCTGGGGATGGCAGCAATAGCAGTCTCTATACGTTAGGTAGAGTTAGGTTATGATCGGCTATATTTTGATTGTCTGGGTAAGGTTTGGATAGCTTTGACTCTTCTGACATGCACTGCGATACTGCGGATTTCTGCTTTCTACCCTCTACTTGCGTGTTCTGCTTGGCTCTATGGAGGCCAGCAGTTGTCTTCGCGGCACTGTAGTTTGAGTTAAGCTACGATAGGTTATTTAACGGTTCGTTAGGTTAGGAGAGGATAGCATTTACTTTAGTGCTACGGTCAGCTATTAGGTGGGCCTCTGCGACGTACAGTGATCTAATATTGTCAGCTTGTTTCTGGGAAGGCCAATAATAGTGGTCTCGGCACGTCATGTAGTGTCAGCCTACGTTCGGTTAGGTTGGCTTAGGCTAAGTTTTGTTAGGATAGCTCTAACTTCTGTGCCTTACACTGCTATTCGGTAGATTTGTTCGCTCTACTCTGATCTAGTATGTCCTGCTTGGCTCTGAGGAGGTCAGGAATAGCGGTCTCCGCACGTTAGGTTGCGATATGCCACGTTTGCTTATGCTCCGTTTGTTTGGGTTAGGTTTTGGTAACTCTGTATTTCCAGATATGCAATGCGGTTATATGGATTTGTGCGTTCTACTCTCCACTAATGTGTTCTATTGGCTCTGCGGAGGCCAGCAATGGTGTCCCCGGACCGTTAGGTTAAGTCAGATTACGTTTGGTCATTCTACGATTGGTTAGGTTAGTAGATGATAGCTATGACTTTAGTGCTGTAGTCTGCCGTTAGCTGGATTTCTGCGCCATGCAGTGCTCTATTATTTTCGGCTTGGCTCTGCGAAGGCCAGCAACAGTGGCCTCGGCACGTTATGCTGAATCCAGTCACGTTCGGTTTGGCTGTGTTGGGCTACGTTTGGTCAGGATAGCTTCCACTTTTGTGCAGTATACAGCTATTCGGTGGATTTGTGAGACCTACTGAGTTCTTGTATGTCTTGCTTGTCCCCTGGGCGGGCGGCAAGAGCTGCATCGGCTGGTTAGATTTAGTTAGGCTATGTTTGGCTGTGTTCTGTTCGCTTGGGCTATATTTGGGGAGCTTTGACTTGTCCATGGATTTCTGCTTCCTACTCTCCACTAATGCGTTCTGCTTTTCTCTAGGGAGGACAGCAATAGTTGTTGTGGCACGTTAGGTTCAGTTAGGCTATGTTTGTTTATGTTCTCTTAATTGGTGCAGGCTTCGGTTGCTTTGTCTTTCCTGATATACACAGGTCTTATATGGATTTCTGTCCTGCTCTCCACTAGTGTGTTCTGCTAGACACTGTGGAGGCCAGCAAGAGTAGTCGCGGCAGGTTGGGGTGTGTTAGATTACGTTAGGTTATGTTACATTTGGTTAGGTTAGGATTGGGTATCTTTGACTTTAATGCTGTAGTCTGCTATTAGGTGGATTTCTGCGCCCTACAGTGCTCTAATATCTTCAGCTTTGCTCTTGGGAAGCCAGGAATAGTGGTCGTGGTACGTCAGGTTTAGTCGTGTTGCGTTCGGATATGTTACGGCTGGTTAAGTTAGAAGAAGATATCTTTGACTTTAGTGCTATAGTCTGCTTTTAGGTGGATTTCTGCGCCCTACAGTCCTCTAATTTTTTCGGCACGGCTCTGGGAAGTGCAGCAATAGTGTTCTCGGCACGTTACGTTTAGTCAAGTTGCGTTCGGTTAGGCTCGGTTATGCCAAGTTTGGTTAGGACAGCTTTACCTTCTGTGCTGTGCACTGCTATTCGGTGGCTTTCTGCGCTCTCCTGTGCTCTAGTATATCCCGCTTGACTCTGGGGGAGCAGCAATAGCTGTCTCGGCACGTTAGGTTGAGTCAGGCTATGTTTGGCTATGTTCTGTTGGTTCGGGTTATGCTTAGGTAGCCTTGACTTTCGTGCAGTATAGAGACCTCATATGGGTATTTGCGAGTCTCGGTACGTTATGTTGTGTCAGGCTACGATCGGTTAGGTTGGGATGGGCTAAGTTTGGTTAGGATAGCTTCAACTTCTGTTCTGTACACAGCTATTCGGTGGACTTCTGCGCTCTGCGGTCCTATCGTATGTCCTGCTTGGCTCTGGGGGAGCAGCAATAGCCGTCGCGGCACGTTAGGTTGAGTTTGGCTATGTTTGGCCATGTCCTGTTTGTATGGATTAGGTTTGGGTCGCTTTGACTTTTCGGATATACACTGCGATTCCGTGGACTTCTTCGTTCTGCTCCCCACTAATGTGTCCTGCTTGTCTCTCGGCAGGCCAGCAATAGTGGTCTTGACACATTAGGTTGAGTTAGGCTATGTTTGGTCATGTTCTCTTTGTTTGGTATTGGTTTGGGCATCTTTGACTTTTCCGATATACTCTGCGATTCTTTGGATTTCTTCGCTCTACTCTCCACTAGTGTGTTCTGCTTGGCTCTGCGGAGGCCAGCAATAGCGGTTGTGGTACGTTATGTTCAGTTGGGTTACGCTTGGTTACGTTACGATTGGATACGTTAGGAGCGGATAGGCTTGACTTTAGTGCTATAGTCCGTTGTTAGGTGTGTTTTTACGCCCTACAGTGCTCTAACATTTTCAGCTTGGCTCTCGGAAGGCCAGCAAGTGTGGTCTCCGTGTGTTATGTTTAGTCAAGTTACTTTTGGTTTCGTTGGGATAGGCTAAGTTTGATCATGATTGCTACAACCTTTGTGATGTACACTGTCAATCAGGGGATTTCTGGGCTCTACTCTGCACTGGTATGTTCTCCTTGGCTTTGGCGAGGTCAACAGTAGCATTCTCCGCACGTTAGGCTGCATTATGCCACGTTTCTTTATGTTCTGTTTCTTTGGGTCAGGTTGTGGTAGCTTTGAGTATCCCGATATACATCTGCTGTTGCATGGATTTTTGCGTTCTGCTCTCCAGGCACGTGTTCTGCTTGGCTCTGTGGAGGACAGGAATAGCGGACCCGGCACGTTAGTTTGATTTAAGCTACGTTTGGCTGTGTTATGTTTGGCTAGTGTTGGAGATGATAGCATTGACTTTTGTGCTATATAATGCTATCCGGTGAACTTCTGCTCTATGGTGTGCCCTAATTTGCTCTACTTGGCTGAGGGTTTCCAACAATAACGGTCTCGGCATGGTCGGTTGAGTTAAGTTACGTTCGGTGAGGTTAGGCTAGCCTGGGTTAGGTTAGGATGGTTTGGCTCCTCCGCCATGCACTGCCGTCCTTTGGAATTCTGCGCTATACACTCCTTTAGTATGTTCCGCTTGGCGATGCGGTGGCCTGCAATAGTGGTCTAGGCACCTTAGGTTTGGTCTGGTTGCATGCGGGTATGTTACGTTTGGCTAGTTTTGGATGGGATATCTTCCATTCTGGTGCCATACAGAGTTGTTCGGTAGATTCCTGCGTACAACATTGCTCTTCGGTTCGTAGCTCGTCTCTGGGGTGGCCAGCAATAGTGGTCATGACACGATAGGTTCTGTTATGTTGCGTTTGGTTAGGCTAGGTGGGGCTATGTTTTGTTATAATGGCTTTGACTATTATGCTGTACACTGCTATACGTTGGACTTCTGCGCTCTACTGTGCTCTAGTATTTTCCGCTTGGCTCCGGTAAAGGCAGCAACAGCGGCCGCGTCTAGGTAGTTTGAGTTATGTTACGTTTCGTTATGTTACGATTGGTTCGGATAGGAGGAACATGCTTCGACATTTGCGCTATACGCTGCTGTAAGGCGGTTCTCGGCACTCTACTACGCCCTAGCATATTCTGCTAGGCTCTGGGGATTCCAGCAAGACTGGTCTCAGCACGCTAAATTTAGTTAGGGTACGTTTGGTTATGTAACGTTTTGTTATGTTAGGATAGGATAACTTTGACTTTTGTGCCATATACTGCTATTCGTTGGATTTCGGCGCTTTACTCTGCTCTAGTATTTTCTGCTTGGCACTGGGGAGGCCAGAGGTAGTGTTCTCGTCTAGTCAGGTTTTGTTAGTCCACGTTTGGTTAGGTTAAGTTATGCTGGGTTAGGCAAGGGCATATTGGACTCTTGTGCCGTACGCTGCTATTTGGAGCCTCTTTGCGCTCCAGTGTGCTCTATTATGTTCCGCTTGGCTCTGGGGATTTCATCAATAGTGGTCTCGGCACGTTCGGTAAAGTTATGGTACTTTTGATTATATTATGTTTGGATTGGTTAGGACAGGATAGCTTTGACTTCTGAGCTATACTCTGCTATTCGGCGTTACTCTACGCTCTATGTTGCTGTACTATAATCTGCTGGACTCTGGGGAGGCCGGTAATAGTGGTCTCGGCTCGTTGGGTTGAGTTACGTTACTTTTCGTTAGGGTCTGCTTTCTTTGGATAGGCTTGGCTAGTTTTGACTGTCTTTGCATAGACCGTTATTCGGTGGATTTCTGCGGTACACTGCGCTCGACTATGCTCCGCTCTACTCTGGGGAGGGCAGCAATAGTGGTCGCGGCACTTTACGTTGACTTAGCTTATGTTTGGTTATGTTAGAGTTGGATAGGCTAGGAGAGGTTAGCTTTGACTTTTGTGCTATACAATGCTCTTCGGTGAATTTCGGCGTTCCACTGCGACTTGATATTTTCAGCTTGGCTCTGGGAAAGACAGCAATAGTGGTCTTGGCACGCTATGGTTAGTTCGGCAATGCGCCTTTTAGTTAGGTTATGTAATATTAAGTTAGGATGCTTTGACTTTTGTGGTATACACTAGAACGCCACGGATATCCGTGATCTTATGCGCTGTAGTATAGTCAGCTTTGCTCTAGGGAGGTCAGCAGTAGTTGTGTCGGTCGGTTAGGTGGAGTTTGGTTACGTTTGCTTGTGCTATGTTTGGCAGGTTGGACCAGGATGGCTTTGACTTTTGTGCTAGAAACTGCTCTTCGGTGGATATCTGCGTCCTACTGTCAGCTAATATGCTCTGCTTTGCTCTGGGGAGACTAGAAACTGCGGTCGCGGCGCGTTAGTTAGTGTTAGCTTACGGTTGATTTGGTTAGATTTGTTTGGGTTAGGATAGGGTATCTTAGAATTTTGCGCTGTACACTGACATGCGGTCGATTTCAGCGCTCTACTGTATTGCAGTATGTTCTGCTTGGCTCTGTGGAAACCATTAAGAGCGGCCTCGCCAAGTTAGGTTGAGATACGCTGCGTTTGGATATGTTAAGTAAGCTATGTGTAGGTTTGTATAGCTTCGACTTTTCTGTTATAAACTGCGATTCTATGGATTCCTGAGGTCTGCTCTTCTCTTCAATGGTCAGCTTAACTCCTTATAGGCCAGGAATACTGGCCGCGGCACGTTAGGTTGTGATAGATTACGTTTGTCTGCGTTAGATTAGGTCATGTTAGGTTATGATATCTCCGACTTTTGTGCTATATACTACAGCGCCCCGGATTTCTGCGACCTACTGTGCTGTAGTATATTTTGCTTGGCTCTGGCCAGGTGAGCAGTACTGGTGTAGGGCGGTTAGGTGGAGATAGGTATCCTTTGGTTATGCTACGTTGGTTATGTTCTGCTAGGACAGCTTTGACTTTTGTGCTGTACACTGCTCTTCGGTGGATTTCTTCGCTCCACTGCGATCTAATATGCTCTGCTTCGACCTGGGGAGGTCAGATATAGCGGCTACGGCGCGTTAGGTAAAGTTAGGTTACGTTCGCTTCGGTCAGGTTTGTTTGGTTAGGTTAGTTTGCTTGGGTCAGGTTAGGATGTCTTCGACTTTTGTGACGTACTCTGCAATGCGGTGGGTTTCTACGCTCTACTGTGCCCTAGTATGTTCTACTTCTCTCTGGGGAGGCCTGTAACGGTGGTGTCAGCACGTTATGTTGTGTTAGGCTATGTTTGGTTAGCGTATGTTTGTTTTGGTTACGTTCGTATAGGTTTGTGGTTCGTAGTACAGTTTTTCGGTGGACTTATGCGCTCTACTGTGCTCTACTGCCTTCTGCTTGGCCCTGGGGAGTACAGCAATAGTGTTTGCGTCGTGTTATTGTGAGTTGGGCTTCCTTTGGCTATGTTATGCTTGTTCGTGTTAGATTTGCGTAGCTTTGACTTTCGTGATATACGACGCTATTCGTTGCACTTCTGCGCTCTACTGTGATCCGGTATCTTCCGCTTGTCGCAGGGTTGGCCAGCAATAGTGGTCTAGGCACGTTAGAAAGGATTATGTTGCGCTTGGTTATGTTACGTTTGGACAGGTTCAGATATGATAACCTGGACTTTTGCGCTGTACACTGCTATTCGGTGGATTCCTGCCCTCTAATGCGCTCTACTATACTCCGCTCGACTCCGGGGAGGCCAGGAGGAGTGGTTGCTGCACGATAGGTTGAGCTAGGTTACGTTCGGTTACGTCACGATTGGTTAGGTTAGGGGACGCTAGCTATGACTTTTGCGCTGTTATCTGCTATTCGACGTATTTCTAGACCCTACTTTGCTCTAATGTGTTCAGATCGGCTCTGTGTGGGACAGCAATAGTGGCATCGGCACGTTACGTTGAGTTAGGCTACGTTCGGCTGGGTTAGGATTGGTCAGGTTAGGTTCGAATACCTTTTGCTTTTGTGCATTACACAGCAATGCGGGGACCTCTGCGCTATAATGTGCTCTAGTATATTCTGGTTGCCTCTGTGGAAGTCACCAATAGTGGTCTTTGTACGTTAGTCTGGGATAGGTTACGTTTAGTCATGTTACGTTTGGTTAGGTTAGGCAAGGGTAGCTACGACTTTTAGCTGTAAACTGCAATTCTGTGAATTTCTGCGCTCCACTGTTATCTGATTTGTTGAGTTTGGCTCTGGTAAAGGCAGCAATAGTGGTTTCGTCACCTTATGCAGGGTTAGGTTACGTACCGGTGGGTTGGTTAGGACGTGTTAGTTTGGGTTATCGTTACTTTTGTGCTTTACACTTCAACGCCGCGGCTCTCTGTGATCTACTGTGCTGTAGTATATTCTGTTTAGCCCTGGTATGTCAGCAATAGTGTTGTAGGGCGGTTAGGTGGAGTTAGGATACGTCCTGTTATGCTATGCTTTGTTAGGTTACGCTAGGGCAGCTTTGAGTTTTGCTTTGTGCACTGCTATTCGGTGGATATTTGCGCTCTGTTGTGATCTAATATGCTCTGCTTTGCTCTGGGGAAGCCTGAAGCAGCGGCCGCATCGCGATATGTAGAGTTAGCTTACGTTTGGTTCGGTTAGGTTTGTTTGCGATAGGGTAGGGTATCTTTGACTTTTGTGCCATACACTGAAGCGCGTTGGACTTCTGCGCTCTACTGTGCTTTAGTACGTTCTGCTTTACTCAGGGAATGCCAGCAATAGTGTTGTTGGCACGTTATGTTGAGTTAGGCAACGTTTGGCTAGGTTAGGTTAGGTCTGGTTAGGTTGGTATATCCTTGCCCTCTCTACTTTACACTGCAATGCGGCGCATTGCTGCGATTTATTGTGCTCTGGTATATTCTGATTTGCTATGGGGAAGCCAGTAATAGTGGTCTCGGCACATTAGGTTTAGATACGATACGTTTGGTTGTGTTATGTTTGCCTGGTTAGGTTTGGACAGCTTCGACTTTTGTGCTGTACACAGCGGTTCTATGGATTCCTGCGCTTTACTCTCCCCTAATATGCTGTGCTTGTCTATGCGGAGGCTAACAATACCTGTCGAGGCACGATAGTTTGAATCCGATTCCGTATGGCTGGACAGGTTAGGTTGCGTTAGCTTAGGAAAGTTTTGACTATTGTACCCAACACTGATATTCTATGGGCTACTGTGCTTTACCGTGCCCTATCATATTCCGCATGTCCCTGGGGACGCAAGCAATAGGGACAGTGGCACGTTAGTTCGAGTTATGTTACGTTTGGCTTGGTCTGGTTATAATACCTTCGACTTTAGTGCTATGCACTGTATTTCGGTCGATTTCTACGCTCTACTGTGCTCTAGGGTATTCTACTTGGCTCTGCGGAGGACAGTAATAGCGACGTCGGCACGTTAGTTTGGGTTAGGTTACGTTCGGTAATTTTACGTTTGGTTATGTTAGGAGAGGATAGATATGGCTTTCGTGCTATACCCTGCTATGCGATGGATCTCTGCGGTACACTGTGCTCTACTATACTCTGCTCGACTCTGCATAGGCCAGCAATAGCGGTCGCTGCGCGTCCCATTGGGTTAGCTTGCGTTTTGTTATGTCACCATTGGTTAGGCTAGGAGAGGATACATATGACTTTTGTGCTATGCACTGCTATACGTTGGGTTTCTGCGCTATACTGTGATCTGAAATTTTCAGCATGGCTCAGGGAAAGACAGCAACAGTTGTCTCGGCACGTTATGTTGTGCAGGTCTACGTTCGGTTCGGTTAGGTTAGGTCTGGTCTGGTTAGGATATCTTTGACTTTTCTGCGTTACACTGCAACGACGCGGACATCTGTAGTCCACTGTACGCTAGTATATCCTGCTTGGCTCTGGAGAGGTAGGCAATAGTGGTGTAGGTCGGTTCGGTGAAGTTGGGCTACCTTCGGTTATGTTACTCTTGGTTAGGTTAGGATATGGTAACCTTGACCTTTGTGTAATACACAGCTATTCGGTGGATTTCTGCGCTCTTCATTGCACTACTATACACTGATCGACACTGGGAAGGCCAGCAGTAGCGGTGGCGGCACTATATGTTGTTCTACGTTACGTTTGGTAAGTTTACGTTTGTTTACTTTCGGCTAGGATGCCTTTGGATTTTATGCTATACACTGCTATTCAGTAAATTTCAGCGCGCCACTGCGCTGTAATATGTTTTGCTTGGCTCTGTGGAGGTCAGAAACAAATGTCTCGGCTCGTTAGGTTTAGCCATCTTACGCTTGGATAGGTCCGGTTTCGTCAAGTTAGGTTGGGATATCCTTGCCTTTTGTGCTATACACTGCTATTTGATGGCTTTCTGAATTCTGCTTTGCTGTAGTATATTCTGCTTCGCTTTGGGGAGGCCTGCAAGTGTGGTCCCGATACGTTTGGTTATATTACGTTGGGCTAGTATAGCTTTTACTTTTGTGCCATACACAGCTATTCGGTGGATTCCTATGCTCTGCATTTCTCTACTATACCCTGCGAGACCCTGGGCAGGCCAGTAATGATGCTCGCGGCACGTTAGTTTGAGTTATGTTACGTTTCGCATTGTTACGAATGGTTAGGTTAGGAGAGGATAGCATTGACTTCTGCGCTATACGCTGCGATTCGGTGGATTTCGGAGTTATACATTGATCTAATATACTCTGCTTGGCTCTGGGTTGTCAGCAATGGCTGTGCAGGCTTTTTGGTGGGGTTAGGTTAGGTTTGGTTATGTTATGTTATGTTAGGTTAGGCTTGGAGAGTTTTGGCCTTTGTGCCGTACACTGCTGTTCGGTGGATTTCTGTGCTCTTCTGTGCTCTGGTACATTCTGCTTCTCCCTACGGACGCCAGCGATTGTGGTCCCGGCACGCCAGGTTTTGTTATTATACGTATGTTTATGTTAGGCCAGGATAACTGTGACTTTTGCGCTGTACACTGATGTTCGGTGAATGTCTGCGCTCTACTGTGTTCTAGTATGTTCTGCTTGGCACTGTGGGGGCCAGAAATAGTGGCCTCGGCTCGTTAGGTTGAGGTAGGCTACGCTTTGTTATGTCACGGTTGCTTTGGTTAGGTTCGGATTGTTTCGACTTTTCTGCTATACGCTGCGATTCTATAGATTCCTGCGCTCTTCTCTCCTCGAGTATACTCTGCTTTACTCTGGGGAGGGCAGAAGCTGTGACTGCGGCGCGTTAGGTCGGGTTAGATAACGTTTGACCAGATGATGTTGCTCTGGGTTTGATTAGGAAAGCTTTGACTATTGTGCTCAACACAGCTATCCTATGGACTTCTGGGCACCACCGAGCTCCATCATATTCTGCTTGTCCCTGGAGATGCCAGCAATTGTGGCCGTTGCACGTTAGGTTGTGCTCTGTTACGTTTCATTATGGTCTGCTTGTTTGGTTTCGGGTTGTGTAGCCTTGACATCCTTGGCTTAGACTATTATTCAGTGGCTTTCTGCGCTCTACTGCTCTCAACAGTACCCTTCTGGATTCCGTGTGCCAGCAATAGTGGTCTAGGCACGTTAGGTTGCATTATGTTTCGTTTGGTGGCATTGCGATTGGGTAGGTTGGGTTAGGTTAGGTCAGGTTCGGATAGGGTACCTTCGGCTATTGTTCTTTACGCAGCAATACAGACGTTTCCTGCGCTATACCGTGCTCTGATATGTTCCGCTTGGCTCTGTGGATGCCAGCAATGGTGGCCTCGTCAGGGTAGATTGAGTAAGGTTACGTTTGATTAGGTTACGTTTGTTTGGCTTAGGATTGGGTAGCCTTGACTATCATGGCAAGGACTGTTATTGGGTAGTATCCTGCTATCTACCCTGCTCTGCTGTACACTGGTCCACCCTGGGGATTCCAGCAATAGTGGTAGTTGCTCGTTAGATTGAGTTAGGTTACGTTTGTGTATGTCGCGGTTGGTGAGGTTAGGAGAGTGTAGCTTTGACTATTGTGCTATACACTGCCATTCGGCGGATTTCTGCACTCTGCTCTGCTGCATATGTTCAGCTTGGCTCTGGGAATGGCGGCAATGGTGGTATCGGCACATTATGTATAGTTATCCTGCGTTTGGTTAGGTTAGGACATCTTTGACTTTTGTGATTGACACTGCAATGCGGCGGATTCCTGCGCTCTACTGTGCTCTGCATTATTCAGGTTGGCTCTGCGGAGGACCAGCAGAAGTGAACTAGGCACGTTAGGCTGAGTTAGATTACGCTTGGATATGTTATGTTTGCTTAGGTTAAGCGAGGATAACTTCGACTTTTGCGCGGTAAGCTGCTATTCGTTGCATTACTGCCCACTACTGCGATTTAATACGCTCTGCCTTGCTCTGGCGAGGCGAAAAACGGTGGCCGCTTCAGGGTAGGTTGAGTTAGGGTACGTTTGGTTAGGTTCGGTTTCTTTGGGTTATGATAGGAAATCTTTGGCTTTGGTCCTGTACGCTGTAATGCGGTGGACTTCTGCGAGCTACAGTGCTCTAGTATGTCCTGCTTGGCTCCGGGTATGCCAATAATAGTGGCTTCGGTTCATTACGTTGAGATAGGGTACGTTTGGATATGTTACGTTTGCTCTGGTTAGGTTTGGATCGCAACGACGTTTCTGCTACACACCGCGATTCTATGGATTTCTGCAATCCACTCTCCTCCAATATGCTCTGCTTGGCTCTGCGGAAGACATAAATACTGTTCACGGTACGCTAGGATGAGATAGATTACGTATGGACCGGTTAGGTTTGGTTGGGTTAGGTTGGTTTGTTTGGGTTAGGTAAGGATATCTTCGACTTTTGTGATGTAGACTGTAATGCGGTGGTTGTGTGCGTTCTACTGTGCTCTAGTATGTTCTGATCGGCTCTGCTTAGGTCAGCAGTAGTGGCCAAGGCACGTTACGTGTAGTTAGGCTACGTTCGGTTAGGTTTTGTTAGTTCCGATTAGGTTAGGGTATGTTTGACTTTTGTGCTATACACAGCAATTCGGTGAAATTATGCGCTCTACTGTTATCTGATATGTTCAGCTAGGTCCTGGGAAAGGCCAGAAACTGTGGCCGCGTCACGTTGTGTAGACTTAGGTTACGTTTGGTTAGGTTAGGTTGGCCTAGATTGACATATTTTTGACTCTTGTGCTTTGCACAGCAGTGCGGCGCATTAGTGCGCTCTACTGTGCTCAGGTTTAGTCTGATTGGCTCTAGGGAAACCAGTAATAGTGGTCTCGGCATATTAGCTTAAGATTGGATCCGTTTGGTTATGTTACGTTAGCCTCGGATATGTTTGCGTAGCCGCGACATTTCTGCTGCACACTGCTACTCTATGGATTTCTGCACTCTGCGCAAGTCGAATAGGCTCTGCTTGACTGTGTTGAGGCCAGCAATGCATGTTGCGGCGGGTTTGGTTGTGTTCGGTTACGTTTGGTTGGGTTAGGTTATTTTGGACTAGGTAAGGATAGCCTTGACTTTTGTACTATACACTGCTGTTCAGTGGATTTCTGCGATCCACTTTACTCTAATATATTCTACTTGGCCCTGGGGAATCCAGCAATAGTGGTCCAGGCGCGTTAGGTAGGCTAAGGTTGCGTTTGGTTTTATTACTTTTGGACTGGTTAGGGCAGGGTAGCTTTGACTTTTGTGCTATAAACTGCTATTCGGCTTATTCCTACGTTCTGTATTGCTCCAGTAAGCTCTGCTCGGCTATGGGGAGGCCAGTAAATGTGGCCCCGTCACGTTAGCTTGGTTTATCCTACGATTGGTTAGGTTAGGAGGGACTAGCTATGACTTTTGCGCTACACACTGCGATTCTATGGACTTATGCGCTCTACTTCACACTGGTATGTTATGCTTGGCTCCGGGGAGGCTAGCAATAGTGATCGCGTCTCGTTAGTTTTAGTTAGCCTACGCTTTGTTGTGTTAGGTTGGGTCAGGTATCGTTAGGGTATTTTTGACTTTAGTGCTGTTCGCTGCCATTTGGTGGCCCCCAAAGCTCTATTGTGCTCTCTTGTGCTCTGCTTAGCACTGGGGCGGCCAAAAATTTTTGACTCTGCTCATAAAGTTCGGATAGTCTACGTTTGGTTAGGTTAGGTTAGGTCGCGTTGGGTTGTGATATAATTGAGTTTTGTGCTATACGCTGCAATTTGGCGGTTCTCTGCGCTCTACTGTGCCCTGGTATATACTGCTTGGACCTGTGGAGGTCAACAATATCGGTGTAGGCGGGTTAGGTGGAGTTTGGTTAGGTTTGGTTGGGCCAAAATTGGTTAGGTTAGGAGAGGATAACTTTGACTTTTGCGCTATACACTCCAATGCCGCGGATATCTGCACTCTACTGTGCCCTAATGTTTTCAGCTTGCCTCTGGCAGTGCCAGCAACAATAGTATCGGCACGTTAAGTTGCGCTAGCCTACCCTTGGTTTTGTTAGGTTAGGTCTGGTTAGGTTAGGTTATCTCTGACCTTGTGCTTTACATTGCAACGCCGCGGATACCTGTGGTCCACTTTCCTCTAGTATATCCTGTTTGGCTGTGTGGAGGGAAGTAGTAGTGGTCTGGGCACGTTAGGCTGTGTTGTGTTACGTTTGGATAGGCCAGGTTAGGTTCGGTCTGGTAAGGATATCCAAGACCTTTGTGCTACACACTGAACTTCGGTGAATTTCTATATCTACATTTCTCTACCATACTCTGCTTGACTCTGTGGTGGCCAGAAATAGTGGTATCTCTACATTAGGTTGAGATAGGCCGCGTTCGGTTCGGTTACGTTTGCTTGTGTTAGGATAGAATAGCTCGGACTTTCGCGGTATACACACTTATTCCCTGGACTTCAACGCCCTGCTGCGCTCTACTGTATTCTGCTTGTCCCTGGGGCGTCCATGAATGGAGGTCTGCGCTCGCTATATTTAGTTAGGCTTCGTTTGGCCAGATTATATTTGCTTGGGTTTGGCACGGATAGCTTTGTCTTTTCCGCTATACCCTGAGATTCAATGGGCTCCTCCTCTCCTCAATCCTCTACTATATTCCGCTTGGCCCTGGGCAGGCCAGCAATAGCGTTTGCGTCACGTTAGTTTGAGTTATGTTACGTTCTGTTTCGTTACGTTTGGTTAGGTTTTGGAGGGACAAGCTTTGACTCTTGCTCTATATTCAGATATTCGGTGCAATTCTGGGCTGTACTGCGATCTGATATGCTGAGGTTGGCTCTTGGAAGTACCGCAATAGCGATCTCGGTACCATATGCTGTGTTAGGCTACGTTCGGATGGCTTAGGTTAGGTCAGGTTAGGTTATGTTATCTCCACCTTTGTGTTTTACACGGCAACGCCGCCGATTTCTGTGATCTAGTGTGCTCTAGTATATTCTGCTTGGCTCTGTGGATATCAGGAATAGTGGTTTAGGGCGGTATGGTTGAGTTAGTTTACGTTTGGTTATGTAACGTTTAGCTAGGTTACGCTAGGACAGCTTAAACTTATGTGCTATACGCTTCCATTCGGTGGATTTCAGATCTCTACTGTGATCTAATTGCTCTGCTTCGCTCTAGGGACGCCATAAACATTGGGCGCTGCTGGTTATGTTGGGTCAGGCTACGTTTGGTTAGATTGGGTTAGGTCAGATTAGGTTAGGTCTGATTAGGTTAGGGTATCCTTGACTTTTGAGCTTTACACTGCCGTGCGGCAGATTTCTGCTCACTACTGTGCTCTAGTATGTGCTGCTAGGCTCTGTGGGCCAGTAACAGTGGCCTCGCCATGATAGGTTGAAATGCGCTACGATTGCTTAGGTCATGTTAGATATGGTTATGTTTGGATCGCTTAGACCTTTCTGCTATATACTGCGATTTTGTGGACGTCTGCTCTCTACTCTCAGCTAATATGTTCCGCTTGTATCTGGGCAGGCGAGCTACAGTGGTCGCATCACGTTAGGTTTGGTTATGTTACGTTTTGTTACGTTACGATTGCTTAGGTTATGAGGAGCTAGTTCGGACCTTTGCGCTATAAACTGCTATTCGGTGTGCATCTGCGATATACTGTGCTCTAATATGCTCTCCTTGGCTCTGGGGAGACCAGCAATAGTGGGCTCGGCTCTTCAAGTTGAGTTAGTCTACGTTCGGCATGGTTAGATTTGGTCGCGGTAAATTGTCATATATTTGACATATGTGCTATACGGTGCTGTTTGGTGGCTCTTCTGTGCCCTAGTATATTATGCTTGGCTGAGGGGATTCCAATAAAAGTGGTCTCGGCAGGTTAGGTTATGTTAGGATACGCTTGGTTCTATTACGTTAGGATAGGTTAGGAGAGGATAGCTTTAACTTTTGTGTTATACACTGCTATGCGGTGGATTACTGCCCTCTATATTGCTCTGCTACACTCTGCTCGACTCTCGGGAGGCCAGAAATGGAGGTCCCAGCACGTTGGTTTGATTTATGCGACGTTTGGTCATGCTACGCTTGGTTAGGGTAGGGGAGGATATCAATGACCTTTGCGCTATATACTGCTATTCGGTGGACTTGTTCGCTATACTGTGCTCTAATGTGCTCTGATTGGCTCTAGGGAGGCCAGAAATAGTGGGCTCGGCACGTTAGGTTGAGTTGTGTTACGTTTGGACATGTTAGGTTGGGTTAGTCTAGGGGAGGATAGCTTTGACTTTCGTGCTGTACACTGCTATTGGGTGGATTTCTGCGCTCCTTATACCTCTACTAAGCTCTGCTCCGCTCCAGAGACACCAACAATAGCGGTCGTGGCACTTTATTTAGAGTTCGGCTTCGTTTGGTTAGGTTAAGTTGGCTTGGGCTAGGTTTGGATAGCTTTGACTTTCCTGCTGCACACAGCGGTCCTGTAAATATCTGCGCACCACCCACACTAATACGTTCTGCTTGGCCCTTGGCAGGCCAGCAGTAGTGCTCTCGGCAGGTTAGACTGCTTTATGTTGCGTTCGGTTATGCTACGTTTGGTTATGTTAGGATAGGATAGCTTAGGCTTTTGTGCTATGCACTGCTAGTCGGTGGACTTCTGCGCTCGGCTTTTATGTAATAGGCTCTGCTTTGCACTGGAGAGACCAGGAACTATAGCCTCGTCGCGTTATGTAGAGTCTGGTTACGTCTGGCTATGATAGGTATGTTTGGGTTGTTATAGGATATCTTTGACTTTTGAGCTGAACACCGGTATGCGGTGGATTTCTGCGCTCTACAGTACTCTGACATGCTCCGCTTGGCTCTGGGGATGCCTGTGGTTGTTGTCTTCACACGTCAGGTTGAGGTAGGCTATGTTTGGTTAGATTACGTTAGTTTTGGTTAGGCTTGGATAGCTTTGACTTTCGTGGAGTACACTGTTATCCGGTGAATTCCTTCACTCTACTGTTCTCTACTATACTCCACTCGACCCCAGGGAGGTCAGCAACAGTGGCCATGGCACATTAGTTTCTGATACGTTACGTTTGGTTAGCTCAGGTTAGGATAGGTTGTGAGAGGGCAATTTTGATTTTTGTGCTATACACTGCTCTTCGTTCGATTTCTGCGCTCTAATGTGCACTAATATTCTCTGCCTGGCTCTGACGAGGCCAGTAATTCCATTCTCGGCGCTATGGCTTATTTAGGCTACGTTTAGATATGTTACATTAGGTTAGGTTCGGAGAGGGCAGTTTTGACTTTTGTGCCATACACTGCTGTTTGTTGCATTTCCGGGCCATGCTGTCCTCTAATACGCTATGCTTTGCTCTCGGGAGGCCAGTAATTGTGGTCTCGGCACGATACGTTGTGTTGGGTTGCGTTCGATTCGGTTACGTTTGTTAGGGTCACGTTTGGATAGACTTGACATTCTTGGTATAGAGTGTTATTCGCTGGATTCATGCGCTCTCCTGTGATCTCATATGTTCAGCTTGTCTATGTTAAAGACAGCAATAGCTGTCTCGGCACGTTACGTTGGATTAGGCTGCGATTGTTTGGGATAGGTTTGGTCAGTTTGTGGTAGCATTCCTTTGACTTTAGTGCTTTACACTGCAACGCCGCGGATGTCTGTGCTCTACTGTAATCTAGTCTATTCTACTTGGCTCTGGGGAGGTCAACAGTAGTGTTGTAGGTCGGTTAGCCGGATTTTAGTGACGGTCGGTAAAGTCACGTTTGGTTAGGTTAGGCAAGGACAGCTTTGGGTCTTGGGCTATACACTGCTATTCGTCGGATTTCTGCACTCTACCTTGATATAATATGCTCTGCCGTGTTCTGAGGAGGCCAGCAATGCTGGGCGCGGGTCGTTAGGTACTGATATGTTTTGTTCGGTTCGGTTAGGTTACGATAGGTTTGGTCAGGATATCTTCGACTTTTGTGCTTTTCACTGCAATGCGGCAGATTTCTGCGCTCTACTGTGATCTAGCATATTCTGCCTGGCTCTTGGGATTCCAGCAATATTTGTCTCGGCACGTCAGATTCAGTTAGGGTACGGTCGGTTATATTGCGTTTGGATATGTTAGGAGACGATAGTCCTGACTTTTGTGTCGCGCACTGCTATTCGGCGGATTCCTAACCTCTACATTGCCCTACTATAATCTGCTCGACACTGGGTATGCCAGCAATAGGCGAACCGGCAGGTTAGGTTTAGTAACGCTACGTTTGGTTATGTCCCGTTTGGTTAGGGTAGGATTGGATAGCTTTGACACTTGTGATGTACACTGCTACACGGGGGATTTCTTCATTCTGCTATGCTCTAGTATATTCTGATTGTCTGTGTGGTGGTCAGCAATGGTGGCCGCTGCACGTTAGTTTGAGGTTGGTTACGTTCTGTTATGTTACGGTTGGTGAGGTTTGGTTGGGATATCTTCGACTTTTGTGCCGTACACAGAAATGCGGTGAATTCCAGCGCTCTACTGTTCCCTAGTGTACTCTGATCGGCTCTGGGGAGGACAGTAGTAGTGGTCCGGGCACGTTAGCTTGGTTTAGGCTACGTCTGGCTATGCTACGTTTTGTCAGGGTAGGAGAGGACAGCATTGACTTTTATGCTATATACAGCTATCCTGCGGACTTCTTCGATATACTCTGCCC
Source organism: Eufriesea mexicana (assembly GCF_001483705.2). Taxonomy (NCBI): domain Eukaryota; kingdom Metazoa; phylum Arthropoda; class Insecta; order Hymenoptera; family Apidae; genus Eufriesea; species Eufriesea mexicana. The sequence goes on from NW_016914500.1 coordinate 319,003, forward strand.
TAATATGCTCTCCATGGCTATGGGGAGGCCAGCAACAGTGATCTCGGCACGATAGGTTGTGTGGGGCTACGTACGGTTACGTTATGCTTTGTTTGGTTGAGGTCTGGATAGCTACGGCTTTCTTGGTACGCCCTGCTATTCGAAGGATTTCTGCGCTCTACTGTGCTCTACTACACTCTGCTTGTCTCTGGGGAGGACCGTAATTGTGGTCTCATCACGTTAGTCTTGGTTCGGTTACGTTTGGTTTGGTCATGTTTGTTTGGGTTAGGACTGGTAGCCTAGACTTTCTTGGCGCCGACTGTCATTCGCCGGACTTGTGCGCTCTACTGTGCTCTACTGTACTCTGCTTGACTCTGGGATGGCCAGCTATAGTGGTCGTGACACGATAGATTGTGTTATGTTACGTTCGGTTAGGAAAGGTTGTGATATGTTTGGCAATGATGGCTTTGACTTTTGCGCTACACACTGCTGTTCGTTGGATTTCTTCCATCTACTGTGCTCTAGCAGGTTCTGATTGCCACTGGAGGGGCCAGTAGTCTCGGCTCGTTAAGTTTTGTTAGTCCACGGTCGGCTAGGTCAGGCTTGGTCAAGTTGGGTTAGGATATATTGGTCTCCTGTGCTATACGCTATCATTAGGTGTCTATTTGCGCTCCACTGAGCTCTAGCATATACTGTTTGGCTCTGGGAAAGGCAGCAATAGTGGTCGCGGCACGTTGCGTTGAGTTAGGCTACGTTTGGTTTGGTTAGGTTATGTGAGGTTAGGTTGAGTTATCTTTGACTTTTATGCTATACACTGCCACGCCGCGCATATCTGTAGTCCACCTTGCGTTAGTATTTTCTGCTTGGCTCTGATTACGTCAGCAATAGTGTCGCAGTTCGGTTAGGTGGAGATATGTTACCTTTGGCTATGTTACGTTAGATTAGGTTAGGATAGGATAACAATGACTTTAGCGCTGCACACTGCTATTCGGTCGATTTCTGCGTTCTTCATTGCTCTACTACATTCTGCTCGACTCTACGGATGCCAGCAATAGCGGTGGCTGCGCGACAGGTTCAGTCACATTACGTTTTGTAAGGTTAGGTAAGGTTGGGTTAGGAGATGACAGCCTTGCCCTTTTTGCTATATACATCCATGCGGTAGATTTTTGCGCTGTACTGTGCTCTAGTATGCTCTCCTTGACTCCGGGGAAGTCAGCAATTGTGATATAGCGCGGTTACGTGAAGAAAGGTTACATTTGGCTATGCCAAGTTTGGTTATGTTACGCCGGGACAGCTTTGAGCCTTGTGCTATTCACTGCTATTCGCTGGACTTATGCGCTCTACTGCGATCTAATATTCTCTGCTTGACTCTGGGGGGACAGCAATAGTGGTCTAGACACATTAGCTTGAGATAGGATAGGTTTAGCTATGGCATGTTTGCTTTGGCGAGGTTTGGAGAGTTTCGCCTTTACTGGCCTACACTGCGATTCGATGGATTTTTGCGCTCTACTGTGCTCCGGTATGTCCCGCTTGGTACTGGCGAGGCCAGAGATAGTGGTCTGGCACATAAGGCACTCTAATGTTGCGGTTGGTTATGCTAGGTTTTGTTAGGTTAGTATATGGTAACCATAACTCTTGCGATATACACTGCTATTCGGTAGATTCTTGCGTTCCGCATTGCTCTACTATACTCGGCTCCACCCTGGGGTTGCCAGCAATAGTGGACATCACACGATTGGTTGAGTTATATTACGTTTGGTTAGGTTAGGTCAGGCTGCATTTGGTCAGAACACCTCGGACTTTTTGCTATGCGCTCCTATTCTGTCGATTCCTACAATCTATTGCTCTCTAGCACATTATGCTTGGCTCTGCGGTTGCCAGCAGTAGTGGTCCCGGCACGTTAGGTTTTGTTAGGTTCGTTTGGTTATATTACGTTTGGACAGGTTAGGATAGTGTAGCTTCGACATTTGCGCTATACACTGCAATCCGGCGCATTTCTACGCGCTACATTTCTTTACTGTACTCTGCCTGACTCTGGGGATGCCAATAATGGTGGTCCCGGCTCGTTAGTTCGGCTAGGGTATGCTTGTTTGTGTTAGGTCATGATAGCTTAGACTTTCTTGGCATAGACCGTTATTCGGTGGATTTCTGCACTCTACTGTGCTCGAATATACTCTGCTCGACTATGGGGAGGCCAGCAATAGTGGTCGCTGCACGTTATGCTTAGTTAGGTTACGCTTGATTATGTTACGATTGGTTACATTAAGAGTGGATAGCTTTAACTTTTGTGCTATACACTGATATTCGGAGGACATCTGTGCTCCACTGTCGTCTAATATGCTCTGCTTGGCTCTGGGGATGCCAGTAATAGCGATATCGGCACATTAGGTTGAGTCGGTGTACGTTTGGCTATGTTAGAACACCTCGGACTTTTTGCTATGCGCTCCTATTCTGTCGATTCCTACAATCTATTGCTCTCTAGCACATTATGCTTGGCTCTGCGGTTGCCAGCAGTAGTGGTCCCGGCACGTTAGGTTTTGTTAGGTTCGTTTGGTTATATTACGTTTGGACAGGTTAGGATAGTGTAGCTTCGACATTTGCGCTATACACTGCAATCCGGCGCATTTCTACGCGCTACATTTCTTTACTGTACTCTGCCTGACTCTGGGGATGCCAATAATGGTGGTCCCGGCTCGTTAGTTCGGCTAGGGTATGCTTGTTTGTGTTAGGTCATGATAGCTTAGACTTTCTTGGCATAGACCGTTATTCGGTGGATTTCTGCACTCTACTGTGCTCGAATATACTCTGCTCGACTATGGGGAGGCCAGCAATAGTGGTCGCTGCACGTTATGCTTAGTTAGGTTACGCTTGATTATGTTACGATTGGTTACATTAAGAGTGGATAGCTTTAACTTTTGTGCTATACACTGATATTCGGAGGACATCTGTGCTCCACTGTCGTCTAATATGCTCTGCTTGGCTCTGGGGATGCCAGTAATAGCGATATCGGCACATTAGGTTGAGTCGGTGTACGTTTGGCTATGTTACGTTATCTTTGGTTAGGTTTGGATAGCTTCGACATTTCCCCAAAGACTGCGATTCTATGGATTCCTGCCCTCTACTGTCCCATAATATGCTCTGTTTGACCCTGAGATGTCAGCAATACTGGTCGCGGCACGTTAGGTCGTGTTAGATTACGTTTTGTTATGTTTGTTTGGGATGTGTTAGGATAGGATAGCTCTGACTTTAGAGCTATACACTGCTATTCGGTGGATATCTGCTGTCTGCTGTGCTCCAATATGCCCCGTTTGTTACTGCGGAGACAGTACTGGTGGCCTAGCCAAGTTAGGTTGGATTATGTTGTGCTTGGTTTTGCTACGATTGGTTAGGTTACGATACGATAACCTTGACCTTTGCGTTACACACTGCTATTTGGTGGTTCCTGCGCTCAACATTGCACTGCTATACACTGCTCGACCCCGTGGTGGCCAGCAATAGCAGTCGTGTCAAGAATGTATGAGTTAGTCCACGCTTGGATAGGTTTGGTTAGGTCAGGTTGTATGGGGATATATTTGACTTTTGTGCTATACGCTGCTACTTAAAGGCTCCCTGCGCTCTACTGTGCCTTTGAAAGTTCTGCTTGACCCTGGGGAACCCAGCAATAATGGTCTCTACACGTTAGGTTGAGTTAGGCTACGTTTGGCTACGTTACGTTAGGTTACGGTAGGAAAGGATAATATTAACTTTTGCGCTATATACTGCCATTCGGTGGACTTCTGCGATATACTGTGCCCTAATATGCTCTGCTCGGCTCTGAGGATGCCAGCAATAGTGGTGGCTTCGCGTTAGGTTGTATTATGTTTCGTTTGGTTATGCTACGATTGATTAGGCTAGGAGAGGGTAGCTTTGACTTTTGTGCTATACACTGCTATTCGGTGGATTTCTGATCTCCACTGCGATCTGATATGCTCATCTTGGATCTGGGAAGGACAGTAATTATGGTCCCGGCACGTTATTTTGATTTAGGCTGCGTTACTTTGGGTTAGGTTAAGT
>NW_016914501.1:0-996 GCF_001483705.2 Eufriesea mexicana
GACAATAGAATCTTTCCTACTCAATTAAGCAAGAAAGTTACCTCACCCCGATATTATTCGAAAGTGTCAATAAAATTATATTTTCCTGCCAGATTCTATAGCACTGCAACCGGTATAGCGCGAAAATAGGATATTTCCTCTTTATTTATGCAAAAATGTTATCTCACCACGATAGTAGAAGAAAATATCAATAAAATTGGATTTTCCATCAAGGTTATAGGGCATTGCAATGGCTATAGCACGCCATTAGAATCTTTCCTCCTTATTTGTGCAAGAAAGTAAGCTCACCACGATATTAGAAGGAATTGTTAATAAAATTGGATTTTCTATCCAGATTATATATCATTGCAGTGGTAATATCACGCCAATAGAAACTCTCCTCCTTATTTATGTAAGAAAGTTAGCTCCACCCGATTTTAGTCAGAACTGGCTATATAAATATATTTTGCAGCCAAATACTATAGCACGCCAACGGAATTTTTCCTCCTTATTTGTGCAAGAAAGTTAGCTCACAACGATATTATCCGAGAATGTCAATAAGATTGATCGTTCCAGACAGGTTCTATAGAATTACAAAGTCTATAGCATGACAATAGTATCCTTCTACCTTATTTATGGAAGATAGATAGCTCACCACAGTATTAGTCGAAAATGTTAATAAAATTGAATTATCCAGCCAGATTCTATAGCACTGCAACGGGTAGAGCACGCAAATAGAATCTTTGCTCCTTATTTATGCAGAAAAGTTATCTCACCACGATACTAGTCGAAAATGTGTGTAAAATTGAATTTCCGATGCAGATCCTGTAGCATTGCAATGGCTATTGCACGATTCTATTGCACGCCAATAGTATCTTTCCTCCTTTTTATGCAAGAAAGTTAGCTCACCTCGATACTAGAAGAAAATGTTAATAAAATTGGATTTTCTATCCTGGTTATATATCATTGCAATGGCTATAGCACGCCAATAGAATCTTTCCTCCTTATTTATGGAAG
>NW_016914502.1:0-3767 GCF_001483705.2 Eufriesea mexicana
CATCCATACATCCATCCATTCAAACCTCCATCCACCACTCCATCGAACCATCCATACATCCATACATCCATACATCCATACATTCATACATTCATACTTCCATCCACCCATCCATACATACATCCCTACATACATCAATACATACATCCAACGATCCATACACCATACATCCAGCCTTCCATACATCCATACATTCATCAATGCATACATCCACACATCCATTATTCAATACATACATGCCTCCATGCGACAATCCATCCATCTATCCATACATCCATAAATACTCCTATACATACATCCCAACGTTCACACATCGATCCATACAACCATCCATCCATACATCCATCCACCACTCCATCCACCCATCCATACATCCATACACTCATCAATAAATACATTCATCCATGCATACATCCATACATCAATACATCCATTTATCCATACATTCGTACATCCATACATCCAAACATCCATACGTCCATACGTCCATATATTCACACATGCAATATATTCACACATGCATACATCCATACATTCATACATACATACATCCGTACACGCATACATCCATTCAAACAAACATTCATGCATACACACATGCATACACCCATCCATCCATACATCCATACATCCATACGTACATCAATACATCCATCCATCCATCCATACATCCATACATACATAGATCCGTACATCCACCCATCAATAAGTCCACCCATTTATACATCCATTCTACCATACATCCATCCACCAGTTCATCCATTCATCCACTCACCCATACATACATCCATCCATAAATCCAACCATACATCCACACATCCAGTCATCCATACATTCACACATGCAGCCATACGTACATGCACACATACATGCGTTCATACATCCATACATACGCCCGTATACACATTCGTACATACATCCATACAGGCATCCATCCATACATCCGTCCATCCATACATCCATACATACATCTATAGATACATCCATACACATACCTACAATCATCCGTCCATACAGCCGTACATACGAACATCCATATATCCATAAGCCTATCCATCCGTACCTCCATCCATCGATAAATACATCCATACGCAAATCCATACATCCATCCATCCACAAATACAACCTTCCATACGTCCATACATCCATACATCCATCAACTCGTACTTCCAGCCTTCGTTACATGCATCCATTCATACATCCATACATATATACATCCATACATACAATACATCCATACATCCATACAACTGTACATCCGTCCATCCATACTTCAACACATCCACACATCCATCCATTCATACCTCCCATCCATCCATACATCCATCCATCCATACGTCCATTCTCCCGTGCATTCGTCCATTCATAAATACACCCATTCATACGTCCATTTATACATAAATCCATCCATCTATACATCCATCCGCCAATCCATCCAACCATTCATACATCCATACATACATCAATACAAACTTCCCCACATCCATACACCATTACATCCATGCATCCATGCAGCAATCCATCCATCCATCTATACGTCCATTCATTCATCAATACATACATCCATCCATGCATGCATCCAGACATCCATACATCCATTCATCCATACATCCATACATCCGTGCATCAATTCATACGTACATCCATACATCCATACATGCATACATCCATACATCCATACATCCATACATTCATTCAACCAAACGTTCATGCATACACACATGCATGCATCCATCCATCCATACATCCATCCATCCATACATCCATACATCCACACATCCATACACCCATAAATCCTACCATACGTACTTCCATCCATCGATACACCCATCGATCCAAACATCCATACATATATGCATACATACATCCATACATACGTAAATCCGTCGACGCATACCTCAATCCGTCCATACATCCATCCATCCACACGGCCAGCCATCCATACGTCCATACATCCATACATCCACCCGTCTGTCCACGCACCCAGCAATACATCCAGCCACTTATACATCCATCCTTCCATACATCCATCCACCAATCCGTTCATCCAACCATACATCCATACATACATCCATTCATGAATCCAAAGATACATCCATACATACATCCATCCAAACATTCATACATGCACACATACATACATCCATCCATCCATACATCCATCCATCCATATATCCATACATCCGCACATCCATTCATCCATAAGTCCATCCGTCCGCACGTCCATACACCAATCAACCCATTCATGCATACATCCATACATACATCAGTACATACAGCCATCCATCCATTCATCCACCCATCCATAAATATATCCATCCATACATCCATACATCCATCCATACATCCATCCATTCATCACACATCCATCCATCCATTCATGCATCCATCCATACATGCCTCCTTTCATCCATCCATCCATGCATACATCAATACATACATCTATATATGCATCCATACGCTCATCCATCGATACATAGAACTATCCATCCATAGATCCATCCACCAATCCATCCATCCACCCATACATCCATACATACGTCAACACAAACGTCCATCCATGCATACATCCATACATATATACATCCATACATCCATTCATCCCTACATCCATACATTCGTACATATATACATCCATACGTCCATACATCCACACATTCATGCATTCCATAAATCTCTACATAAATACGTCCATCTACAATATATCCATTCATCGCCACATACATCCATACAGACTTCCATCAATCCATTCGCACATCCACACATATATACGTCCATACATCCTTACATCCATCCATCCATACACCCGTCCATTTATCCATCCATGCATCCATAAGCCCATAAATACGTACTTCCATCCTTCGATACATCCATCCATACATACTTCCATATATTTATACATCCATACATACATCTATACATACATCCATACATTCATCCATCGATCCATACAACCATCCATCCATACATCCATACATACATCATTGCATACATCCATACATACACCCATACATTCATCCATACATACATAGATACATCCATACATTCATGCAACCATACATCTGTATGTCAATACATCCACTGATCCATATATCCATCCATCCCCACATACAACCAACCATACATTCATTCATCCATCCATGCATCCGTAGATCCACACATTCATTCATCCACTCTTACGTCCAAGCATACATTCATTCATCCACCCACAAATCCATTCATTCATGCATCCGTGAATCCATACATTCGTACACCCATCGATCCATAGGTCCACCCAACCGTCCATCCACCCATCCATTCATCCACCCACCAATACATCCATCCTTCCATACATCCATACATACGTCAACACATACGTCCATCCATGCATACATCCATACACATATACATTCATAGATCCATACATCCGTACATCCATACATTCGTACATCCATGTACCCCTTCATGCACCCATTCACCATCCACACTTCCGTACATTCACCTCTCCGTTGATCCACCCACGCACCCATACATCCTTAAATCCGTACATACATTCATTCGTACATCAATTCACCATACATCCATACGTACATACATACATACTTCCATACATCCAAACAATCATACATACACACACACATACATCCATCCATCCATACATCCATCCCTCCTTATATCCATACATCCGCACGTCCACACATCCATAAATCCTAACATCCCTACTACCATCCATCGGTACACCCATCGATCCAAACATCCATACATATATGCATACATACATACATACA
>NW_016914503.1:0-646 GCF_001483705.2 Eufriesea mexicana
AAATTCAATTTTGTTGCCATTTTCGACTAATATCGTGGTGAGATAATTTTCTTGCGTAAATAATTAGGGAAGTTTCTATTGGCGTTCTATGGCCATTGCAGAGCTATAGAATCCGGCTGGAAAATTCACTTTTATAGACATTTTCGACTAATATTGTGGTGAACTAACTTTCTCGCATAAATGTGGAGGAAAGGCACTATTGGCGTGCTATAGCCATAGCAATGCTCTAGAATCTGCCAGGAAAGTTCAATTTTATTGTCATTTTGGTCTAATACCGTGGTGGGCTGACTGTCTTGCATAAATAAGGAGGTAAGGTTCCATTAGCGTGCTATAGCCATTGCAATGCTATAGAAACCGGCTGGAAAATTCAACTTTATTAACTTTTTCGGCTAATATAGTGGTGAGCTATCTTTCGAGCATAAATAAGGAGGAAAGATTCTATTGCCGTGCTATAGCCATTGCATTGCTATAGGATCTCGTTGGAAAATTCAGTTTTACTGACATTTTCGACTAATATCGTGGTGAGCTTACTTTCTTTCATAAACAAGGAGGGAAGATCCTATTGGCGTGCTATAGCCATTGCAATGCTATGGAATCTGCCGGGAAAATACAATTTTATTGTTATTTTCTACCAATATCGTGGTGA